>NC_090647.1:39794686-39989686 GCF_040937935.1 Hyperolius riggenbachi | reverse complement strand
GGCCCCTGTTCGGCCGAACAGGGCCCTGTTCGCCCGAACATGCCGCAATACAGCCCCCCTATGGGGTCGCAGGCATAAGGGGGGAGCATGCTTCGATCGCGGGGGGGGTCGGAAATTCCCCCCACCCCCTCCGCTAGCGCTCCCCCTCTGCCCGCTTCCCCATAAAAAAAGTTTAAGGCAAGTTAAATAGTACTTGGTGGTTGGCCTGGCACTGGCAGTGGAGTGAGGAGGAGGAGGAGGAGTCCGAGTAGCAGAGTGACGCGTTGAGGCCGGGCAGCGGGCGGTTCAGCGGTAGTACCCTTGTGGTACTTCCGCCCTTTCTCTGACCTCACGTCCTCTACGTGATGATGCATACGAGGGTACGCGTGACGCGTACCCTCGTATGCAGAGGACGTGAGGTCAGAGAAAGGGCGGAAGTACCACAAGGGTACTACCGCTGAACCGCCCACTGCCCGGCCTCAACGCGTCACTCTGCTACTCGGACTCCTCCTCCTCCTCACTCCACTGCCAGTGCCAGGCCAGCCACCAAGTACTATTTAACTTGCCTTAAACTTTTTTTTATGGGGAAGCGGGCAGAGGGGGGAGCGCTAGCAGAGGGGGTGGGGGGAATTTCCGACCCCCCCCCCCCCGCGATCGGGGCATGCTCCCCCCTTATGCCTGCGACCCCATAGGGCCCCCAAAATGGGCATGTTCGGGGGTCCCATTGACTTCCATTGAGTTCGGCGTTTGGGCCGAACATGCCGAACATCTGGCCCATGTTCGGCCTGTTCGGCCCGAACCCGAACATCCAGGTGTTCGCCCAACACTACAGGTAACATGCTTTTTGTCGCCATGCAGTCATAAATGTAATACAGATAAGAGGTTCCAGGAAAAGGGACCGGTAACGCTAACCCAGCAGCAGCACACGTGATGGAACAGGAGGAGGGTGGCGCAGGAGGAGAAGGCCACGCTTTGAGACACAACAACCCAGGCCTTGCATGAGGACAAGAAGCGTGCGGATAGCAATGCATTTTGTCGCCATGCAGTCAGAAATGTAATACAGATAAGGAGGTTCCGTAAAAAGGGACCGGCAACGCTAACCCAGCAGCAGCACACGTGATGGAACAGGAGGAGGCGCAGGAGGAGAAGGCCACGCTTTCAGGCGCAACCCAGGCCTTGCATGAGGACAAGAAGCGTGCGGATAGCAATGCATTTTGTCGCCATGCAGTCAGAAATGTAATACAGATAAGGAGGTTCCGTAAAAAGGGACCGGCAACGCTAACCCAGCAGCAGCACACGTGATGGAACAGGAGGAGGCGCAGGAGGAGAAGGCCATGCTTTCAGGCGCAACCCAGGCCTTGCATGAGGACAAGAAGCGTGCGGATAGCAATGCATTTTGTCGCCATGCAGTCATAAATGTAATACAGATAAGGAGGTTCCGTAAAAAGGGACCGGCAACGCTAACCCAGCAGCAGCACACGTGATGGAACAGGAGGAGGCGCAGGAGGAGAAGGCCACGCTTTGAGGCGCAACCCAGGCCTTGCATGAGGACAAGAAGCGTGTGGATAGCAATGCATTTTGTCACCATGCAGTCATAAATGTAATACAGATGAGAGGTTCAATAAACAGGGACCGGAAACGCTAACCCATCACAGATGTTCATTGTTCATGTTACTTGGTTGGGGTCCGGGAGTGTTGCGTAGTCGTTTCCAATCCAGGATTGATTCATTTTAATTTGAGTCAGACGGTCTGCATTTTCTGTGGAGAGGCGGATACGCCGATCTGTGACGATGCCTCCGGCAGCACTGAAACAGCGTTCCGACATAACGCTCACTGGCGCACGGAAGGGGGTGTTCCGGGTGTCTGGAACACCCCCCTGCACAGAGACCAGAAGTGGGGATGCCAAGTATTCAGCCTTCATAACGGGCATCGCCTCCTCAGAATCTGAGCAGCGGCAGCCACGGATGTTGTGTCGCATCTCAGCTGCCGCCTGCTCATGTGTGCGGAGAGGGTCTCAGACCCTGACTTGCGGTATGAGAGCGGGCGGGGGCGGCGCAGACAGGGTCATACTGACCCGCTGGGGTACCGGTAATTTTCCCGGGAGGCCCCCGCCTCCACATCTCTGGTGGGCCCTGCCCTGACTGGCTAGTGTGGAAGTGGAAAGATCTACCCCCGGCCACCTCTCCTGTAATGATCAGCTGGTGCAGTGCTGTAATCAGCTGTAGTAATGTAGTTTTGCACTGCCGCGGCTGTTCATTCCATGCCCCGCCCCCAGTTTTTTGGCTTGCAGTCAGAATTAAAACACCAGCCATGCTCTAGCTGCAGCCACTGCGGTGCACTGCCTGAGCATAAACTCTGCCCCCGTCAAGAAGCATTCCGATTGGTGCAGGCAGGCACCAGCACACAGTGTGAGCTTGCAAGCTGCACCTGCATGCAGAGTACTCACTGTGCTGTCAGGGAACTTGAGGAGCTTCCGGGATAGTTGCTGGCTGCCTGCACCAGACACAGGAGAAGTCTATGCTGTCCCGCGGACACAGTAGGCCCCGCCCCCTACTTGATGAGATCTCCACTCAACCTGGGAAACATTGAAGGGGAGTGCATCTTACCTGTTCAGCCCATCCCCTGCCCAAAGGAAGCCCCGCCCACCCCACCTAAGAAACTGAAGTGGAAGAGGTGGATAGCCAGGAGTAAGCCAGCCACCTGCCTAGAGGAAGCACTGCTCCCATACGGGACTGTGAAAACTGAAGAGGAAGTAGCATCTCTTACTGGGATCCTGGAGCTTGGCTGCAGGAAGCTGTGTCCCTGCCTGGAAAACAGTAAGATAATTTTTGTATGGTGTCAACAGCACCCACAGCCAGTTACCTCTCCCCCTCTAACCACCCCACAGTGACCTCTGCCCCCTCGCCACCCCCCAGTTAGCTCTCCTCCCTAGCCGCCCTCCATGACCTCTCGGCCAGGCACATCTTACCTGCTAGCCACAGTCTAGTGCCCTCCTATCCCCATAGCCACCTCCTAGTGACTTCAGCCCTAACCACTCCTCAGTGACCTCTCTCCTCCCTAGCCACCTCTCAATGAGATCTCCCCCCCCCCCCAGTCATCTCTCACAGTGACTTCTCGCTCTCCCCCAGTCACCCCCCAGTGATCTGTCCCACCCAAGCTAGCCCCTGTGACCTCTCCTCACTCTAGCCAGCACCCAGTTACCTTTCCTCCCCAGCCAACCTCCGATGACTCCTCTACCCATAGCCACCCCCTAGTGACTTCTCCTACCCGAGCCACTCCCATGACCTCTCCCCCCAACCACCCACCAGTGATTTCTCCTCCTCTAGCCAACCCCCAGTGACCTCTCTCCCCATAGCCACCTCCTAGTGACCTCTCACACCCTATCCACCCCATGACCTCTCTCTCAAAGCCACCTACCGGTGACCTCTCCCCCCAACCACCTCTTCCTTTCTAGCCACCCCTGGTGACCTCTCCACCACCAGACATCCCCTAGTGACCTCCCCCCCCAGTGACCTCTCCACATCTAGCCAGCCTACTTGACCCCCTAACCCCATAGCCACATCCTAGTAACTTTTTCTGCTCTAACCACCCTCAGTGACCTCTCTTCCTCCCCCTTACCACCTCCCAGAGAGCTTCCCCTGCCATCTCTGACTGTGACCTCCTGCTCCCCGCAGCCACCTCTCCCCCACCAGCAACCCCCCCATGACCTCTACCCCAAGCCAGCCCATGGGAACTCTCCCCACGCTAGCCACCCCAGTGACCTCTACTTCCCCAGCCAACCCCCAGTTACCAGTTATCTCTCTCCCCGTAGCCACCTCCTAGTGACCTCTCGCATGCTAGCCAGCCCCTATGATCTCTCCCTCAGCCACCCGCCAGTGATTACTCACTCCCAACCAACCCACAGTGACTTCTCTCCACATAGCCAACTCTCAGCCATTCCTCCCAGCAACCTCTCACAGTGACCCCTCCCCACTCTAGCCACCTCCTGATGACCTGAGAAAACAGACCAACCCGGCTCTGGATCTCCAAAGTCAGCAGCAGGAGAGGCGAGGGGAGAGGCCCACAAAGGTAAAAACAAGAGAGAAACACAGGCCAGAAACCCACTAGGAGTGATTTTTTTGAGCGCTTTTCCAACATAGCCGATCAGGATTAGATTCAATTTGCGTTGATAATGAACGCATATCGAATCGAACCCTGATCGAACATGTTGCATTTTATTGATTCGATCAGCGATCGCATATCGATCACATGATGAATCGTATGTGAGAGGGGGGGTTGTTTGCCCACAGCACAGCAATGTAAAGCCCTATCTACACCATACGATTTGTCATGCGATCGCTGATCAAATTGATAAAATCCAACATGTCCGATCAGGATTCGATTCGATTTGCATTGATAACAAACGCATATCGAATCGAACCCTGATCGAACATGTTGCATTTTATTGATTCGATCAGTGATCGTATAGCGATCGCATGATGAATCGTATGAGAGAGGGGGGGGGATTGTGTTGGTAAACCTTTCAGGAATCCCCCCCTTGAAAATCCTGGATTTGCCCCTGACGCTGGCTGCCGGGCAAGCCAGCACCTCTATTGCGTACATTGCCAGTTTGTGCCAGGTGTCTAGCTTCGATACCCAATAGTTGAAGGGTGCAGATGGATTGTTCAACACAGCTACGCCATCTGACATGTAGTCCTTGACCATCTTCTCCAGGCGATCGGTGTTGGAGGTGGATCTGCACGCTTGCTGTTCTGTGGGCTGCTGCATGGGTGTCAGAAAATTTTCCCACTCCAAGGACACTGCCGATCCCATTCCCTTTTGGGCACTAGCTGCGGCTTGTGTTGTTTGCTGCCCTCCTGGTCGTCCTGGGTTTGCGGAAGTCAGTCTGTCGGCGTACAACTGGCTAGAGGAGGGGGAGGATGTCAATCTCCTCTCTAAAGTCTCCACAAGGGCCTGCTGGTATTCTTCCATTTTGACCTGTCTGACTCTTTCTTCAAGCAGTTTTGGAACATTGTGTTTGTACCGTGGATCCAGAAGGGTATAAACCTAGTAATTGGTGTTGTCCAGAATGCGCACAATGCGTGGGTCGCGTTCAATGCAGTCTAGCATGAATTGAGCCATGTGTGCCAGAGTCCTGCCAGAATCCTCATCATCCTCTTGTGAGCGTTGTGATAGTTGTGATGCATCATAGTCATCACCTTCTTCCTGGTCTGCTTCTGCTGACCATTCGCGCTGAATTGTGGAAGTCCAACGTGCACCGCTCTGGCCCCCGTCAGTGGTGGCATGAAATTCCTGCTCCAACTCCAGCTGTTCCTCCTCCTCTTCTTCGTCATAGCTGCTGGGGCCAGCGTTTCCTGAGGCAGATGGCCTGATGTTGGTATCATCACGCTGATCGTTTTCTCCTTCAGATTCCCCCAGTTGCATCATGACAGCTGTTTCCTTGATTTTCAACATTGACTTCTTCAGTAAACACAGCAGTGGTATGGTAATGCTGACTGAAGGGTTGTCACTGCTCACAAGCAACGTGGATTGCTCAAAATTTGAGGACTTGGCAGAGGTCCAACATGTTGGCCCAATCGGATCCACAGAAGCTTGGCAGCTGTCCGGATGCGCCTCGGTACTGCACCGTCATGTACCGGACCACTGCACTCTTCTGCTCGCAAAAGCGGGCTAGCATGTGCAGCGTAGAATTCCAGCGCGTAGGGACATCACACAGCAAGCGATGGTGGGGGAGATTGAAGCGCTCCTGCATCTTGGCGAATGCCCCCGAAGCAGTACTGGAATTTCTACAATGTTTGGCCACTCGTCGCACCTTCAACAGAAGATCGGCCACGCCTGGGTATGTCCTCAGGTACCGCTGAACTACTAGGTTCATCACGTGCGCCAGGCAAGGGATGTGTGTCAGCTTAGCCAACCTTAAAGCGCGAATGAGATTACTCCCATTATCACACACAACCATGCCCGGTTTCAGGTCCAGCGGTGCCAGCCACAAATCCGTCTGTTCCTTTATTCCCCTCCAAATTTCCTCCCCTGTGTGCTGCTTATCCCCAAGGCAGATCAGCTTCAGCAACGCTTGCTGACGCATGCCAACAGCTGTGCTGCACTGCTTCCACGATCCTACTGCTGCTGGGTTAGCATTTCCGGATGAGGTACAGCTTTGAGATGCGTTGGAGGAGAAGGAGTCAGAGGTAGGTGCTGCTGTTGTTATCCAGTGGGAGGGACGGCGGTGCAGCTGTTTGCGGCGTGGGCAACACCCGCGCCGTAGCAGGTGAGGAATCGCTGCCAGGCTCCACAAGGTTCACCCAGTGCGCGGTAAGGGAGATGTATCGAACGCACTCGTCCAGGTGTCAGTGGTGAGGTGAACCTTGCAGGCAACGGCATTCTTCAAGCTTCGGGTTATTTTGCTGACCATGTGCTCATGCAACTCAGGCACTGCACAGCGTGGAAAGTGGTAGCGGCTGGGAACCACGTAATGTGGGATGGCCACTGACATCATGCCCTTGAAGCTGTTTGTCTCCACCACTCGATATGGCAGCATTTCGCAGGCCAGAAGCTTGGCTATGCTGGCTGTTAGTGCCACGGCCCGGGGGGTCATTTGCTGGCAATTTCCTCTTGCGCTCAAACATCTCCGAGACAGACAACTGAACCGTAGGGCTGCACACTGAAGGGCTGTTGGTTGTTGTGTTTGATGAAGACTGAGAGACCTCAAGAGCACTATTCCGGAAAGTGACAGTGTCAGCGTCGTCTGATGTTTGTGAATGTTGTTGTGAACCACGCAATGGCTGGGCTACTGCTGCTGCTGAGGAGGGTCTGGTGGTGAGTCTGGTGACCCCAAGGGAGGCAGTGTCGCTGGTACCCTGTCCTGCCGCGTTTGCCCACAGAGTGGAATGTTTGGATACCATGTGGCGGGTCATGCTGGTGGTGGAGAGGTTGTTAATATTTTTCCCCCTGCTCAGGCGGGTCTTGCACACCTTGCAAATCACCATGGTACCATCCTCACTGCAGTCTTCAAAGAAAGGCCAGACTTTGGAGCACCTGCCTTGCTGGCGATTTCTGTTTGCGCCTCTTTTGCGTCTCACTTGAACTTCCATGCTTGTGGTGCCTGAAATTTCGCGCCGCCTACCTTGTGGCACAAGACGAACTCGTGCAGCAGTGGGTTCTTCAACAGACTCATCTGTGCTGCTACGACGGCGATGTTCTCCTTCATATACAAAATCTGGGTCTGTGTCCACATTGTCCAAACCCTCCTCTTCCATCTCCTCAAACTCGTCATATGTGATTGTGGGCCGCCGTCGTGGAGTAGAGCTCCCCAGAACAACCTCTGCACAGCTCACTCCAACGTCGTCTTCCAGATCTTCTCGGCCGACCGACCTCCTGCAATTGAAACCCCTCCTGCCCAACTTGCTCTGGGATTTGGGTTTCAAAGTCCTCGGACTCGCCTTGCATTTCAGTGCGCGGTGCATTTCCCACAGTAAATGGTTGTGAATCCGGGCACAACATTTCTGGCTGTTCCATTGACCTTTGAAAGGTGGAAGTTTGTTGGGCTGGGAATAGCTCCTGCGAATACCCCATTGTGTCCTGAGGAAATTCTTCGGACTGGTTATTTGGCAGTTGTGTGCGTGGTGTCGCTGCCGGTTGTGTCAGCTTTGTGCCCACTGGCTCCTTGTAACTGGCTGAGGACTCGGACCTCGTGCGTGATGTGCTGGTGCTGCTTAACCCACTGCTGGACACTTGAGAGGTCATCCAATTAATTATCTGGTCCTGTTCTTTTGGATTTGTGAGGGTTGATTTCCTGGACAACATGGGCGGTATTGAGTGGGTTTTCTTCGGTGCTCCACTGTGGCCTGTACGTGAACCGTCAGGGGAAACACCTCTTCCCTTGCCCCTCCCTCTTTCACAGGATTTCTTCTTCATTTCACTTATCCTTAAAGTACACGCTGACTGGCAGCAGTACAGTGGCAGTACAGAAATGCTATATAGTGGTGGGTGAGCGGTGTACTACTATTCCCAGCAGCGACACAGAGCACAATGCTATACAGTGGTGGGTGAGCGGCGTACTACTATTCCCAGCAGCGACACAGAGCACAATGCTATACAGTGGTGGGTGAGCGGTGTACTACTATTCCCAGCAGCGACACAGAGCACAATGCTATACAGTGGTGGGTGAGCGGTGTACTACTATTCCCAGCAGCGACACAGAGCACAATGCTATACAGTGGTGGGTGAGCGGTGTACTACTATTCCCAGCAGCGACACAGAGCACAATGCTATACAGTGGTGGGTGAGCGGTGTACTACTATTCGAAAGCAGCGACACAGAGCACAATGCTATACAGTGGTGGGTGAGCGGTGTACTACTATTCCCAGCAGCGACACAGAGCACAATGCTATACAGTGGTGGGTGAGCGGTGTACTACTGTTCCCAGCAGCGACACAGAGCACAATGCTATACAGTGGTGGGTGAGCGGTGTACTACTATTCCCAGCAGCGACACAGAGCACAATGCTATACAGTGGTGGGTGAGAGGTGTACTACTATTCCCAGCAGCGACACAGAGCACAATGTTATACAGTGGCGGGTGAGCGGTGTACTACTGTTCCCAGCAGAGACACAGAGTGGCAGTAAACACAATGCTATACAGTGGTGGGTGAGCGGTGTACACAGAGTGGCAGTAAACACAATGCTATATAGTGTGGGTGAGCGGTGTACTACTATTCCCAGCAGCGACACAATGACTGGGGGGACCCTGGCTAGCCTGTCTGGAGCGAGAACTACCCTGCCTGCCTACCCAAAGCTAAACCCACAGACAAATGGCGGAGAAATTACGTGGATCGGGTATTTATTTACCCGAACCACTTGACCCGTTCGGCCAATCACAGCGCTAGCCGAACGTTCGGGGAACGTTCGGCCATGCGCTCTTAGTTCGGCCATATGGCCGAACGGTTTGGCCGAACACCATCAGGTGTTCGGTCGAACTCGAACATCACCCGAACAGGGTGATGTTCTGCAGAACCCGAACAGTGGCGAACACTGTTCGCCCAACACTAGTACAAGTCAAAAAAAAGAATTTTGCAAAAAGACCTTGTAGTTTTTGACAAACTTGATTTTAAAAATGCAAGTAAAATATGGTTTTTAAACTTAGAAAAATGACAGTTTAAAGCGGTATTGTCACCATAAACATCAAATTTCAACAGCAACTCGTCTGAGTGCATTAAGTGATAAAGATGCTAATCCTGCATTCAAAACTTGCAAAACTTTTTCTGCTGTTATGGTTTGGAGTTATCACATACTTTAGGAGCACTGGCCCTAGTGCCAAACAGTGCCAAAGCGTTGAATGCTGGGAGTTCTTTTTATCTATAATATATTCCTCCTCTTCCCTTTATTTCCCTGCCCAGCTGCTTATCAGAAACACCCTCTGATTACTTGTGTTTACAAGCAAGTCTGAGGTGACTCAGCGATTAGAGGACAGTGCAGTTCCTAGTATACACCTCAGTGGGAGTGTCTGAAGACTCTGGGAGGAGGGCAGCTAATGAATACACAATGAGCAAGAGAAGGGAGGGGGGAAAACAGGGAGGATATGAAGTCTGTGAAGAATTAGCTTGGCAAGATGGCCACTGCCTAGAATAGGATTTTCTGCTTTTCCTTTATAAAATTCACAGGAATCATTGCGTGGATAGCACAATACATCTGTTATGTAAGTAGAAGTATTATTTATCTACTTATATATGTGTTTTTTATTTCTAGGTTAGCATGGGTGTCACTTGTTCTTTAAAAAAAAAACATTTTTCTTTGCATTTTTAAAAATCGAGTTTCTCAAAAACTACAAGTTCTTTTTGAAAAAAAAAATTTGTGACTTATACCCCCTATTCTGCTTAACATATGTAGCAAATTAAAATACTACTATTACATATGAAATTAATTACGATTTTCTCTGAAATGTCACATTACAATTACGATGCTAAATTGCGAATTTTGATGCAAAATTTCACATATGCGAAATTTCGGCCCAACACTGGCAGCTAAGTCTTCATTTCAGAATACTTTTTCACAAACATTATGGGATATGCAAATATGTTACCGCCTGTTAGGATAGGACTGGAGTGGGTATATCATGACATTGAAGCACTGACATAATGAGATGGTACAATAGTTACGCAATTCATAACCCGTTCTGGAAATAAGCACAGTGTGTTGGTAGTGTAAGTGAGACAGGATAAGAGAAGTAGAATGAAGGGTGGAAGGGTGAAAGAGTAGTAGAGGGTCAGAATTGATGACATGGATGAGCAAATAGATATGAATAGAGGCATTGTGGATAGCACTATTGTATTATAGTGCTGAATCCTAGGTTTGAACATTGGTCAAAGCAAAATCTGCATTGCGTTTCTATCTTCCCCTGGATTTCATTCAGACACTCCATATTCTCCTACAACCCAAAAACATACTTATACATCAACTGTTTTCCCCCGAAAAAATAATCCTATAGTGAAAGTATTAGACTGTAACTATGGTAGGAATTAGATTGTGAGCTGCTCTGAGAACATTCAGTTATATAACTATGTGATCTGTAAAGTGCTGCAGAACATTTAACTGCTATATAGATACATAATAACAATATGGTAGGGTATTAGACTATGACTATGATAGGATTATACGGTGAGCTATTCTGGGTCCCCATTGACAGGACTATGTGATCTGTAAAGCGCTGCAGAAGGTGGCAGTGCTATAGAGATACATAATAATAATAATAATAATAATATGGTAGGGCATTAGACTATGATAGGATTATACGGTGAGCTGTCCCTGGGGACAGTCAGTGACAGCCAGACTATGTGATCTGTAAAGTGCTGCAGAAGGTGGCAGTGCTATATAAATACATAATAATAATCATAACTAGCTAACCCGCGGCGTAGCATACGCCGCATAAGGGGGTAGCGGGCAGGAAGGGGGTATTGGGCACAGCGGCGGGGAGGAGGGGTCGGACCCCCCTTCCTCACCTCAGTCCCCCATGTGCGCTCCCCAGGGGAGGACTGGGACCTTTTGGCCTGGGGGGAAAACACAACCTAGAGGCCCTTTTATGCTATCCCCAGCCCAAATGCATACCCCAGTCCAAATACATATCAATTTTGTGTGCAAATGTATGTAGTGTACATTTTATTGTTACATTAACTACATTAACTAGTTCCTGCAAAAAGGATGTTTGAAAACTATTCTGAAGGAGGAAGGATGGGAATACAAAACACCTGTGGGTGCTGTGGCAAGGGGGGGGGGGGGGGGGTGGTAGCTGCCAATGAGTGGCTCAGGAAGTATGGATTCATCCTTGCTGCTGGTAGTGGTGTGATGGTGTGGTGGATATATTCTTACCACACTCTAGGCTCCTTAGTTCCACCTGGCCAATGTTTAAATACCACAGCCTACCTGAATGTTGTTGCTGACCATGCCCATCCCTTCATGACCAAAGTGTACCTGGTGGCTTCTGAAGGCTACCAGCAGGATAGTGCACCATGTCACAAAGCTCAGATCATCTAAAACAAGAAAGAATGGCAGCGAGTAGTGGTAGTAGGAGGATTACTGCTAGGTGTAGTAGCAGTGAGACTAGGTGCAGCATCAGTGAGGCTGGTATTAGGTGTAGCAGCTGAGAGGTTAGTGGTAGGTTTAGCGGCGGTAAGGTTGGTGTTAAGTGTGGCAGTGGTGAGTTTTAGTGACAGAGGTTAGTGCTAGGTGAGGCAGCAGTGAGGTGGCAGTGAAGTTAGAGTTATGTGCGGCGGCAGTGAGGTTTTTGTTAGGTGCTGCACCAGCGAGGTGTTTTGGCAGTGAGGTTAGCATTGGGTGCAGTGGCAGTGAGGTTAGTGCTAGGTGAGGTGGCCGTGAGGTCAGTGCTAGGTGAGGTGGCCATGAGGTTAGTGCTAGGTGAGGTGGCCGTGAGGTTAGTGCTACGTGTGTCGATGGTGAGGTTAGCGCTATGTGAGGTGGCAGTGATAGAAGTGCTGGGTGCGGCCGCAGTGAGGTTAGGGCCCGTTCACACTTAAAATCGCAGAATGTTTTGCGGGAGTGATTTTCCCGCGATTAGCGCGGAAAAATCACTGGACACTGCGGCGGTTTTGGAGCGATCGCGATTAGCGTGCTGTGCACGCTAATCACAATCGCAAATCGCGTAATGCTCGTTGCCGGCAAACCGCTGCATGCAGCGCGGTTGCGGTTATCGCTAACCGCAACCGCGGCAGTGAGAACACTGCCACTCGCTACAATGTGTAGCGGTCCGTGAGCGGGAATCGTGCGATTCCCGCTCAGGTGTGAACGGGCCCTTAGTGTTAGGTGCTGCAGCAATGAGGTTAGGTGCGGCGGTGAGGTTAGCGCTAGGTGCGGCGGTGAGGTTAGCGCTAGGTGCGGCGGTGAGGTTAGCGCTAGGTGCGGCGGTGAGGTTAGCGTTAGGTGCGGCGGTGAGGTTAGCGCTAGGTGCGGCGGTGAGGTTAGCGTTAGGTGCGGCGGTGAGGTTAGCGCTAGGTGCGGCGGTGAGGTTAGCGCTAGGTGCGGCGGTGAGGTTAGCGTTAGGTGCGGCGGTGAGGTTAGCGCTAGGTGCGGCGGTGAGGTTAGCGCTAGGTGCGGCGGTGAGGTTAGCGCTAGGTGCGGCGGTGAGGTTAGCGCTAGGTGCGGCGGTGAGGTTAGCGCTAGGTGCGGCGGTGAGGTTAGCGCTAGGTGCGGCGGTGAGGTTAGCGCTAGGTGCGGCGGTGAGGTTAGCGCTAGGTGCGGCGGTGAGGTTAGCGTTAGGTGCGGCGGTGAGGTTAGCGCTAGTTGCGGCGGTGAGGTTAGCGCTAGGTGCGGCGGTGAGGTTAGCGCTAGGTGCGGCGGTGAGGTTAGCGCTAGGTGCGGCGGTGAGGTTAGCGCTAGGTGCGGTGGTGAGGTTAGCGCTAGGTGCGATGGCGGTGAGGTTAGCTTTAGGTGTGGTGGCAGTGAAGTTAGCCCTCCCCCAGTATAGGCAGCCATAGAACCAGATATAGGAAGACAGGGAAATCCTAGAGCATAAGTACCAAAGAGCCCCCCACCCACAGTAAGCCAGGGAGCCTCCTGACAGTTTTAGTGATAGAGAAGGAGACAGGAGACAGGGACACCCCCAATGCAGTTTGTAGGGGAGAGGAGGGTGATAAATCTCACTCACCATTCCAGAGTTCTGCATTTGCAGGAAAGAATTGCTCCAGTTTGGGGGCGGAGCTTCGCGGCAATTTGGGGGCGGAGCTTTGCCGTGATTTTGGCGGTGGTTCCTCCTTGGGTCCCTGCAATTCCCCCAGCACAGTGCATCTTCGGGCTGGGGGTGGAGTTTGGAAGCCAGTGCAGCCAGCCAATGACCAATCTCGGGGCAGGCTCGGGGAGGAGCAGGAGTTCTCTCACCCAATGCCCTGGACTGCAGTCTGCAGCCCGATATGAGTGAAGAGCTACTGCTGGGGGCGGGGCTTTAGATCGAGCGGCCACAGCACTGCAAAAGTTATTTATGACGGCACAAATACATAGTGCTGCGCAGCCAGCCCTGGATGCCTGAGGAGGCGGCGGCCCGGGGGGAATCCGCCCCCCGTCCTCCCGGGCCAGTCCGCCCCTGGCGCTCCCCCTCCAGCTTAAGTTCATGGCGGGGAGGGGGGTTGGACTCCCCCCTCACCTGGGTCCTCCATCTGCACTCCCCTCCAGCTTAAGTTCAGCAGCAGACGCCGCTATAAGTAAGAGGCAGCGGGCGGGGATGACTCACCTCTTCCGCGTTCCAGTGTGCGATTCACTGTCGTCACTTCCTGCAATGCCACCCACTGTATTGTAAGTGGACGGCATTGCAGGAAGTGACGACAGTGGAACGCACGCTGGAACGCGGAAGAGGTGAGTCATCCCCGCCCGCTGCCTCTTACTAATAGTGGCGGCTGCTGAACTTAAAGAGACTCTGTAACAAATTGTTTATCTTTATTTCTTCTATGCTATAAGTTCCTATGCCTTTTCTAATGTGGTCTGGCTTACTGCAGCTTTTCCTAATTGCACAGTAGCTGTGTTATCTCTGTTATATGATCTAATCTTCTCTCTATAGTCGGCACAGTCAGGCTGAGGCAGTCAGACTGGAATGTGCAGGGCTGCTTGTGATTAGCTAGAAGCTGTACACACCCCCTGCAGGCTCTGTGTGACTAACACACTCTGCTTAGCTGAGCCTATTAGAAGCTGGTTAGTTTGTTTGTAAACACTACCTAAAACTGGCAATTACAAGCCAGGTTTGCAGCAGAGAATGGCAGAAACAGCACAGAGGGGACCAGGAGCACATAATGAATAGAATGGTATGCTTTTTATTGTAAGAATTTCAGAGTACAGATTCTCTTTAAGCTACAGACTAACCAGCAAGCTCATGGTGAACCAGAACTCATTGGAGCGTGTGAGGGGCTACAATGGTCCTAAAAGCCCCCTTACTAGAATGCTATGGAAAACAAAAGTTTGCTTTCTAAGGCCCGGTGCACACCAAAAACCGCTAGCGGATCCGCAAAATGCTAGCAGATTTTGAAACGCTTTTTCTTCTTTTTCTGTAGCGTTTCAGCTAGCGTTTTGCGGTTTTGTGAAGCGTTTTTGGTGTAGTAGATTTCATGTATTGTTACAGTAAAGCTGTTACTGAACAGCTACTGTAACAAAAAACGCCTGGCAAACCGCTCTGAAGTGCCGTTTTTCAGAGCGGTTTGCGGTTTTCCTATACTTAACATTGAGGCAGAAACGCATCCGCAATCCAAAATCTGCAGCAGCCCGGGAGTATGCGTTTCTGCAAAACGCCTCCCGCTCTGGTGTGCACCAGCCCATTGAAATACATTACCCTAGCGGATCCGCACCCGCAAGCAGATCGCAAACTGCAGCAGAACCGCTCTGGTGTGCACTAGGCCTTAGAACAGAAAGAATTTGCGATAATTCAGATTGGAGTGAGCTTGAGATGTCTCCGAGTGCATCGCTGCTGAATATATGCAAATTAACCATTGTTGCCCTTAGTAGCTAAACACACCTCCAGAACCGCTGGAATGCAGTGTTTAGCTTCTAAGGGCAACAACGGTTAATTTGCATATATTCAGCAGTGATGCACTGGGAGACATCTCACGCTCACTTCAACCTGAATTATCGCAAATTATTTCTTTTCCAAGAAAGCAAACTTCTGTTTTCCATGGAACTTAAGCTAGAGGACGGAGGAGTGCAGATGGGGGACCCCCCTCCCCGTCGCTGTGCCCAGTACCCCCTTCCTGCCCACTACCCCCTCCAGCTCGGCGGCAAGTGTAGGACCGCCCCTGGGGGCAGGGCGCTACGTCTTCTTCCTGCTTGAAGGTTGAGGCACTTAACCTAATATATATATATATATATATATATATATATATATATATATATATATATATATATATATATATATACACAGTAGATAATAATAATAATAATAATAATAATATGGTAGGACATAAGATTATGACTGTGGTAGAGAATAGATTGTGAGCTCCTCTGATGACAGTCGGTGACATGACTATGTACTCTGTAAAGTGTTGCAGAAGATGTCAGAGCTATAAATAGATGATGATAATAATAATAATAATAAGACAAAGAAGAAGAAGAATATGGTAGGACATTAGACTATGACTATGGTAGAGAATAGATTGTTAGCTCCTCTGAGGACAGTCAGTTACATGACTATGTACTCTGTAATATGCTGCAGAAGATGTCAGTGGCTCAGTGCTATATATATATATACTAGCTGATTGCCCGGCGTTGCCCGGGTATGTATTTGGCTGGTGTTGGCTCCGCCTACTTTTTCACACACTACTCAATGACCAAGTTTGTGAGCTTTGCGGTCTTTGGTATCAATAATCTGCATTGAAATGAAACAAATCTGATTGGCTATGTGTGGCTCCACCCCCTTTTCTGAATTTGAACCCCAGTCACCCAATAAAACACAGAACATTTATATCGCGCTTTTCTCCTGGCGGACTTAAAGCGCCAGAGCTGCAGCCACTAGGGCACGCTCTATAGGCAGTAGCAGTGTTAGGGAGACTTGCCCAAGGTCTCCTACTGAATATGTGCTGGCTTACTAAACAGGCAGAGCCGAGATTCGAACCCAGGTCTCCTGTGTCAGAGGCAGAGCCCTTAACCATTACTCCATCCAGCCACTTTAATAATAACCAACTGTACCAGGTTTGAGGCCTGTGCCATTAACAGTTCAAGAATGGTAGCAATTAAATATTCCCCTTGAAAAGCAACAGGTGAAGTTTGATTCACTTTTGTAGGCTCCACCCACTTTTCTGAATGTTAATCCCTGTCACCCAGTGACCAACTGTGCAAAGTTTAAAAACCCTGCCTTTAACAGTGTAAGAATGGCTGCAGTTTACATTTTTCCAGTGAAATTTGTATTTGTCTCCACCCACTGATGACCTGGCGTTGCCCGGGTATGTATTTGACTGGTGTTGGCTCCGCCCACTTTCTAACCCTAACACACAAACACTCAATGACCAAGTTTGTGAGCTTTGGGGTCCTTGGCATCAATAATTTGTATATTCCCATAGAAATTAAACAAATCAGATAGGCTGTTTGTGGCTCCGCCCCTCACCAGCATTTGAACCCCAGTCACCCAATGACCAACTGTAGCAGGTTTGAGGCATCTGCTATTAACAGTGTAAAAATGGCTGCAATTTAAATATTCCACTTGAAAATCAACGGGTGAATTTTGATTGGCTATTATAGGCTCCACCCACTTCCCTGAATATTAATCTCAGTCACTCAGTGACCATCAGGGCAAAGTTTGGGAACCCTGCCATAAACAGTGTAAGAAGGGCTGCAGTTTACACTTTCCCAGTGAAATTTGTTTTTGGCTCCGCCCACTTTTTGTAACCTGGACACAAATTCACTACTCAACGCCCAAGTTTGTGAGTTTTGGGGTCCTTGGCATCAATAATTTGTATTTTCCCTTGAAATGAAACAAATCTGATTCACTGTTTGTGGCTCTGTCCCCTTTTCTGAATTTGAACCTCAGTGACCCAATAACCAACTGTACCAGTTTGAGGCTTGTGCCATTAACAGTGCAAGAATGGCAGCAATTTTAATATTCTCCTTGAAAAGTGACATGTGTTTTTTTTATTGGCATTTTTAGGCTCCACCCACTTTTCTGAATATTAATCCCAGTCACCCAGTAACCAGCTATGCTAAGTGTGAGAACCCTGCCATTAACAGTGAAGAAGGGCTGCAGTTTACAATTTCCCAGAAAAATCTGTTTTTAACTCCACCCACTTTTTGTAACCTTGACACAGTCACTACTCAATGACCAAGTTTGTGAGCTTTTGGGTTCCTGGCATCAAAATTGTGCTAATGGAGGCAGTTTATCCAGCAAAGAAATCTGGCTCTTTTTGGCTCCGCCCCTTTACTGAATTTGAATCCCAAACACTTAATGACCGACTGTAGCAGGTTTGAGGCCTCTGCTATTAACAGTGTGAGAATGGCTGCAGTTTCAATATTCCCCTTGAAAATCATTAGGTGAATTTTGATTGGCTCTTGTAGGCTCCACCTACTTTTCCGAATATTAATCCTAGTCACCCAGTGGCCAACTGTGTCACGTTTGAGAACCCTGCCAATAACAGAGTGGCTGAAATCAATCTAACAAATCTGATTGGCTGTTTGTGGCTCCACCCCTTTAGTGAATTTGGACCCCAGTCACCCAATGACTGACTGTATCAGGTTTGAGGCCTCTGCCACTAACAGTGTAAGAATGGTAGCAATGTGAATATTCCCCTTGAAAATCAATAGGTACATTTTGATTGGCTGTTGTAGGCTCCACCCACATTTCTGAATATTCATCCCAGTCACCCAGTGGCCAATTGTGTAAAGTTTGGGAACCCTGCAATGTAAAAAATGAAGGTGTTGGCACCGCCCACTTTTTCTAACCTTGACATACAGTCACTCAATTATCAAGTTTATCAGCGTTGGGGTCCTTGGTATCAATACTCTGTATATTCCCATTGAAAAATAATGTGTGGCTCCGCCCCCTTCCTGAATTTGGACCCTAGTCACCCAGTGACCAACTGTACCAGGTTTGAGGCATCTGCTTTTAACAGTATAAGAGAATGGTAGCAGATGAAATATTCCCTTGAATATTTCCGTGAATTTTTATTGGCTGTTGTAGGCTCCACCCACCTTCCAAAATCTTAATCTGTCACCCAATGACCAACTGTGCAAAGTTTGAGAGCCCTGCCATTAACGGTGTAATAATGGCTGCAGTTTATATTTTCCCAGTAAAAGTTGTTTTGGCTCCGCCCACTTTTTTTTTACCTGGACACACAGTCACTCAATGACCAAGTTTGTGAGCTGTCAGGTTCCTGGCATCAAAAATGTGTGAATGGAAGCAGTTTATCCAGCAAGAAAATCTGATTGGCTGTATGTGGCCCCGCCCCTTTAGTGAATTTTGACCCCAGTCACCCAATGACCGACTGCAGCAAGTTTAAAGCCTCTGCCATTAAAAATGTAAGAATAGCAGCAGTTTAAATATTCCCCTTGAAAATGAATAGGTGAATTTTGATTGGCTGTTGTAGGCTCCACCCATTTTCTTGAATCTTAGTCACATTCACCCAGTGACCAAGTGTGCCAAGTTTGAGAACCCTGCGATTAACAGTCTAAGAATGACTGCAGTTTACATTTTCCTATTTAAAATGAACAGCTGAAATTTGATTGGCTGTTTTATGCTCCGCCCACTTTTCCTGGATTTGTAACCTCGGTCACCAAGTGACCAACTGTGCCAAGTGTGGGGACTCTGGTTTGATTACTGTGAGAATGGCAGCCTTTTACATTTTTTCCATTGACTTGAATGGGTGGAATCTGATTTGCTGTTTGTAGCTCCGCCCAGAACATATCATCCCAGGTAGTGAGGGATCTGTGTACCAAATTTCGTTCAAATCGGTCAAGCTGTTTTCACGTGATCACACACACACAGACACACAGACACACAGACACACAGACACACAGACACACAGACACACAGACACACAGACACACAGACACACAGACACACACACACACAATTTTATATATATATAGATACAGTATATATATATAAATAATAAATATGGTAGGACATTAGAGTATGACTATGGTAGAGATTAGATTGTGATTCTGTTAGAGCACAGTCAGTGACATGACTATGTACTTTGTAAAGTGCAACTGAAGGTGTCAATGCGATATAAATATATAAATACATAATATTTTGGTAGGACATTAGACTAGGACTATGGAAGCCCTCAGAGCATTGGAAGTCCTTATGTAAACTGGTGGTACTGGGAGTACCATTATCTAATTTTAAAGTACATTTTTTAGTTCAAGTTTTTCAAGGTTACATACCAGTAAGGAAGGGGTTGAGGTTAGGCCCTGGGCAAGGGTGATAAAGGTTTGGCTTCAGGAATAAATGTAGCCATTAGAAATGGTACAGGACACTGTGCAGAGGCAGCCTTTTTTTTTGGGGGGGGGGGGGGGGCAAGTGGGGGAATCGCCGCAGGCCCCACATCTAAAGAGGACCCTGCATGTCATTCCTGCCATACCATGCTCATTTTGGTGGTGGTGAAGGAAAGGTCTACAGAAGTCTAGCTGTTTGTGTTCTGAGCAGTGTGTCATTTACAAATACTCAGATCTTCCTATTTTGTTTTATGCACCTTATATTTTTCACCGACCTCCCTTTGATTGCTTAGGTTTTTGTCTTTAGCATGCTTTACTGTACTATGCTGTTTGCATTTTTGTAATGAATTTCTGCACTGACATGAAGCTTGCCAAATGTCAGATTTAGGTAACGTGCAAGAGCCCCAGTGGCATTTAGGTTAGTCGAGCATGGACTGTAACTGAAGGGGGATCAGGTTGGAGCTCCCAGACTGGCTGGGGATCGGTGCTAGGTTTGATGGGGAGCTAGGAATAAGTAGAGGTTGGTTGGGAAGCTAGGGATAGGTACAGACTGTCTGGGGAGCTTGGGGTGTGTACCAGACTGGCTAAGGATGGGTGTTAAGCTGGATGGTGAACTGTGGATGGGTGCTAGGCCAGCTGGGGAGCTGGAGATGGGTGCTAGGCCAGCTGGGGAGCTGAATATGGGTGTTAGGCTGGATGGGGAGCTGGAGATGGGTGCTAGGCCAGCTGGGGAGCTGGAGATGGGTGCTAGGCTGCCATAGAGAGCAGAATATTGTTGCTAGGCTGGCTGGGGAGCAAGGGATAGGTTCTAAGCTGGCTGAAGAGCTGGGGATGGGAGCTCCGCTGGTTGGGGATGGGTACTAGGCTGACTGGAGAGCTAGGGATGGGTTCCAGGCTGGCTGGGGATGGGTGCTAGGCTGGATGGAGAGCTGGGCTTGGGTACTAAACTGACTGGGGAGCTGGGGATGGGTGCTAGGCTGCCTTAGAGAGCTGGGGATTGGTGCTAGGCTGGTTAGAAAGCAAAACATGGGTTCTAAGCTGGCTGAGGAGCTGAGGATGGGTACAAGGGTGGTTGAGGAGCTGGGGATGGGTGCTAGGCTGACTGGGGATGGGTACTAGACTGGCTGAACTGGGGATGGGTGCTAGGCTGGCTGGGGATGGGTGCTAGGCTGGCTGGGGAGCTGGGGATGGGTGCTAGGCTGCATTAGAGAGCTGGGGATTGGTGCTAGGCTGGTTGGAAAGCAAGGAATGGGTTCTAAGCTGGCTGAGGAGCTGGGGATGGGTACAAGAGTGGTTGAGGAGCTGGGGATGGGTGCTAGGCTGGCTGGGGATGGGTGCTAGGCTGCTAAGGCATACTGCATTAGAAGTGGACAAGCCCATGAGCATGGTGGATATGCCCTACACTTATGGCTCTAGGCCCCCATATGACACTCTCCCCAGGCCTTGCGTACTCTAAATCCGCCTTTGTTCTGTGCTTGGTTGCAGCTAGCTGAAGAATACATCTGTAAGAGCAAATTCATGAAACTGTTGCCCAGGGGTCACCATATCTAGAGGAAACAGTTAGTAGTTGTCCCCCTGGGCCCCCGATTTATTTCAGAGACATGTCCAGCTGGCACGCACCCCTTTCCTTCTTTCAGCACCTTTCCGTTTCCAACTCTGCAGCATCTTTGTCCCCGTGACCGGCCATAATTATAAGTACATACTGAGGGGAATGAAAAAGAGGCGCCAGTGGGAATGTGGATGGAAGGATGCTAAAGGAAGATACTCATATTCTTTTAAGCTAGCCAATAAATGGTTACATAGTTACATAGTTATTTGAGTTGGAAAAAGACATACGTCCATCGAGTTCAACCAGAGAACAAAGTACGACACCAGCCTGCTCCCTCACATTCCCCTGTTGATCCAGAGGATGGCGAAAAACCCTTACAAGGCATGGTCCAATTAGCCCCAAAAGGGAAAACAATTCCTTCCCGACTCCAGATGGCAATCAGATAAAATTCCTGGATCAACACCACTGGGCATTACCTAGTAATTATGGCCATGAATGTCTTTCTATGCAAGGAAAGCATCTAAGCCCCCTTTAAATGCAGATATAGAATGGTATCATCCTGATTCAAAACTTCTTGCTTTTACTTGGGGCTTGAACAAAGTGGTGGTTACCACTCCACTCCACAGAGTCTCAGGACAGTGCTCGACTGGGCCAGCAAACCCACCAAACGTCAAACAAGGACAGAGCCTCCGTACTTGTCCAATAAGACTATTTTTTGCTGGACGTACCCAGAAGTCCATAACATCACAGCCGTCTTATTGGACAAGACCCTCTTTCACGGTACAATACTGTACTGTCTGCTTCTACTAAAGGAAGATAGGGAGAGCATGCCGGCCACATAGGGGAGTTATTTAGGTATAAAAAAACTCACAGTAGCCAAAAGCATTGAAGACAATGGGTGTGAGAAAACAATTTCACACAGATGGAAATATGGGTGGAACTAAAGGAGCATGAATGAGAAAACACATTTTCAAGAAAGTTCTCATATCTGTGAAAAAAAAAAAAAAAAAAAAATTGTATTTTTTATGCAAGTATCAAGAAAATGGCGATTTTGTCACAAAAATTGGAGCTCATCCTTGTTTATACTTTTTTTTTTTTTTTTCTTGCAAACCTGTCAGGCAAGTGAAATAATTAACTGCATGACTCAGACTTCATCAGACCGCTCTAGGCATTGGGGCTCATACTTCACATCGTGGGTTGCCTGATAAACAGCAAGAGATAGGTTACATAACAAAGTAGGGGAGGAGGGGCAGAAGAGAGAAAAGAGGGAAGAAAAAAGGGACAAAGAGGGAAAGAAAGTAAGAGAGAAAGAAAGGTACCAGCCATCTCAAGCACCAATAGTCATCTGAGTGGATTTCCATAGCTCCAACATTTTTCCCCACATATTGGTTTCTACTGAAGTAACATCATTCAAGATGAGCGATTGCAGGGAATTCAGAGACCCTATTTCGGTACAGCTACTGATCCCCATTTTTCTACAAATTTTTTTTTACTGAGTTTTAAAAAAATCATCTTTCCATTGCATTTTTAAAAATAAATTTTCTCAAAAACTACAAGGTCTGTTTTTGAAAAAAAATGTTTTTGACTTTTTGACTTGTTCCCACTATTCCCACTATTCCCCTTAACATGTATAACCATTGGACGATAGCATGCATTGGGGCCTTGCTATTAAAGGGAAACTTCAGCCTAAAGAAACATACTGTCATTAATTAAGTTATATTAGTTATGTTAATTAAAATATATAGGCAATATAATCACTTACACACCCTGTTTTAAAAGAACTGTTTGTGATTTCATGAGGGCAGCCATCTTTTTGGTTGAAAGGAGGTGACAGGGAGCATGAGACACAGTTCCAACTGTCCTGTGTCCTAATCAACCCTTCCAGCTGCACGCGCTAGACTTCAAATCTCAAATTCAAAAAGGAAAAAAATGTGCACCAAAGCAGCAAAATGAGAACAACAACATCAGAAATCCCATCATGCTTTGCACAGCATAAGGGGAAAAATGCCCGGGCAGTTTTCTTCTGTGCAGCTAAAAATGAGGCTTGGGTAAGAAAAACAAAGTTCTGCTGCTGTGAAACTGTTAAAGAAACACCAGGCCTTTTCAGTGCTGCTGAGTAGATTTTTAGTCTGGAGGTTCACGTTTACCACGAAAGTGGGCATGAAATCACATGTCTTTACGAAAGATTATGAATAGATCAATTCAACTCCAAATTGTAATTATGTGTTGCCGCAATTGCTAAATTTCATGCAAAATTTCACGTAATCATAATTATATTACGATTATCACAAGTGGTTTTGAATGTGCTTTGAAAGTGTTTTAAACTACTTATAACAGTTTATACAATACTGTAACATTTAACAAAAAAAAAATGTAAAAAAATAAGGAATTGTATATTTTGTACATTTGTAAACATTGTTACTCAAGTCCTTTGTCTGTCATGGAGATATGACAGACAAGGGGCTTGATTTACTAAGCGGTGCTAACCTACTTAGCACGTCTAAAGTCTTTAGGTGTACTAACCAGGGTGCTAAGTAGGTTAGCACCGGTTTTCTCAATCAGATCGCGCGCTAAGGCAAAGTCCTATGCGCGCGCTAAGTCCCATAGGCTCTATTGGGCACTTCGCGCGGAGCGCCCTGCGCTCTGTGCAGTGCGCGCGCAAAGTCACTACTACGATCACTACTTCTCGCATTTCAACTGAGTTTAGACGTGCTAAGGGCCAGTGCTAAAGTTAGCACCGTTTTGTAAATCGAGCCCAAGAAGGGATAATTAACAAGATACATTTCGTGATTCAATCCTCTCCTTATAGTTGAAGTGAAGAAGAAGTAAGGTGAAATAATTAATTAGATCAATTTTTGTGAATCAGCCAGCCCCCTTATTTCAGATTGCTTACCTCATATTTAAGTGAATCTAAACGTTAAGCACCTACTCCCCACTGATCACAACAGGCTCTGACAATAATAAGAAGTTTACAGCTTCCTTCAAGCCAAGTCCTGCAGGAAGTAAAAATATCTGGTCTGTCTGTTCTGATGACTAGAGCAGTGCAGAGTACAGATCCCAGACTAGAAAAGTAAAGATTCCAACATTTTTGGAAATACTTATCTAGCTACAAATCAAAATTAAAAAAAGATAATTGTTTTAAATAACACTAAATATCAAAGACATTTTTGCCACGAATATAAATAATCATGCATATCTACGTAGAATGAAAGGTGTGTATTTCTGACCAGTTTCACCTGACTTATATACTGGCTGCCTCAAGTCTAATGACTCATTTGAATTTAAACTGACTCTCGTCTAATTACAGCGTTGCAAACTGCATTTGCCTACCAGATTGTGCAGGATCTAAGGCTACCTCCCTGACATTCCTGCAAGAGTTGGCCCATGAAAATTCTTGCATCTCAACAGGGGCATATAGATATGCATATTAACAATCATTGTTTTTAGCAAGAGTAGAATATCTCTTCTTAAAAGACACTCAAACATAAAAGTAAATAAAAACATCAGTCAGACTGGTAAAGTTCGGAGATGGTAATTTCCATAGTCCCGTATACTTTGCATAAAATAGTCATTGTCCATGATACTATACACTCACCTGCTGCCATATCTTGAGAGCTTCCTCTGAAGCAGTGTGCACTGTCAGGACATTTTCAGCTCTGATCTCCTAGTTGACTTTCTGGTCCTGTGGTTGACTCAGGTTACTGTTTGTGCATGGCATGTTTGTCAGTATGTTCCCTGCAGGGGAATTTGATAATTTGACAGCAGGTAGGGGTTAGGAAGCCAAAGAAGTTCACAGTAAATGACAGTAAAATACTGATGACATTAATCCTGTTGTTGTGTCCCCAGACAGAGACAGAAAAGAAACTTTTGAAGTTTACCTACCGTCTGGAATGTTGTATTTCGCAATAAAATATGTAAAAGAGTAAGTGGCTGAAATGATTACAAGGCGTACGTCTTGTCAAAATAATGCAAGTTGTTTTGTGCAGTTTTCTCTCTATTTTCCAAAATGTTAAAGACCAACCGGGGTGAAATAGACAATACCATTAATGTAAATCTCACAGAAAGGGAACAACAAGAGCCCAATATAGTGTATAGAGTATAGGATATATAAAAGAGCAAGTATGATTATACTCACAAACCAGGGTTACTTCTCAGGCAACCACTGTATGGTTGGGGAGTTTAGACCTGACCCTACTCAGCATGGGTGTATCAATCACCCCTGCGACCACTGCCATCGCAGGGGAGGCCTGAGGCTTTGGGGGCTCATCCTCCCTCTCCCCAACCGCAAGTGCTGCCGATTACCATAAAATCTTACCTGTTCGCTCACAAAAACTGTGTGCAGGAGCGTGTGCAATTTTTTCCCCCTTCTTCCAGATGCTGCTTCACAGCACAACACTCCCTGCTGCGATTCGCTGGCTACCGATCACGTGACCTGCATGGGGTTAGGGGACCCCATACTATCATTTTTTGCAGGGGGGCCCTATTAAGTCTAGTTATGCCCCTGCCACTCAGGATTAAGAAGTCGCTCTCCATAGATCAGAAAAAGGCGTAACACCCCTCCTCCACCAAGGGTGGACTCAGACTATGTCGATAAAAAACAGAGGCTCCAAAAGGATAAAAGTAGCGAAAAATGTTAGAAATAGAGGAGGTAGCGGTGGAATTACCTCCTCCAAGTAGACACAAGATTATGTTGTTGTTATTCAACAAAGCAATTTTATTCATTCAAACATCAACAGAATCTTGTGTCTACTTGGAGGAGGTAAGTCCACCGGTAAGTCCATAGGATAATTAAATATTTTTTTAAATTATTTTTTAACCCCTTCCACCACTACCCCATAGATACCAATACACAAAACGTAAAAAAAATAAAATAATAATATATCTACACACACACACACACACACACACACACACACACACACACACACCCTTAGGGAATTTTTTTTAATATGTATGTCATTACTGTGGATTTTGCAAATAAAGTCTTGGAATTATTATTATAATATTAAAAAAAAAAAAAAATAGACACCTTTATTTCCAAATAAAATATTATCGCCATACATTGTACTAAGGGCACAATTAAAACGTAATAACCGGGACAAATGAGCAATGTCTGTTTCATCATCAATAACACATTTTATTTTTAAACTACAATGGCTGAAAGCTGAGAATGGTGATTTTTTCTTCATTTTTTTTCTACTTCTTCCTTGAAAACTACATATAAATAAAATAATGGTTAGCAAAAAGTACTGCCCAGAGAAAGCCTAGTTTGTCCCGCAAAAATAATATATAGATCATTTCAGTGTGATAAGTAGCAATAAAGTTATTGGTGAATGAATGGGAGGAGTGTGATGTGAAAATTTCTCTGGCCATGAAGGCAAAAAAACCTGTGGTCCTGAAGTGGTTATTTCACCCCGGATGGTCTTTCAGTGTCTTCTTCATTGCTCGGGTCCCAGAAGATCTGGGGGATCTCTGGACTCAGAGGATGGGGTTTAGTATGTGCAAGATGGTATGCATGCCTTGGTGCAAAATAGGCGTGGTCATACAGTTTGTGGCGATATGTGAACCTAGCAGGGGTGAAACTAGAAATCAGTGGCAACACCACCCCCCCCCCCCCCCCCCCCTCACCTCTCTTCAAAGGAAAAAAATGGTATCTAGGGTGTCACGTTTCCATCTTTTTCCATCTGAAACATAAGATAGCTAGTATGACCTCCTCTACAGGGGCAAACCCAGGATTTTCAAAGGGGGGATTCCTAAAAGGTCTCCCTCAGCCCCGTACAATGCAGTATAATAATACGGTAGGACATCATACTGGATACAAACAATGCAATTTCCTGTCCTACTGACAGGATCTGACAATTATTTCCTAAATGTCCAATCTGCTCCCGATTGACAACGGGATTGATCAGGAGCAGTTTGAATACAGATAATAATGAGGACAGCCAACAATGCTTATGAAGTGGAAAGTGAAGCATTCAAACAGCAGGGCACAGGGCTGTGCTCATACCTGACTCTGTTCCCCAGAGCTGCCCCATGCTCTATACACCCGCTGCTGCCCGATGCTCTGTACACACACTGCAGCCCCATGCTTTGTACACACACCACTGCTCCATGTTCTGTACACACACTGCTGCTCCATACTCTGTACACACACTGCTGCTCCATACTCTGTACACACACTGCTGCTCCATACTCTGTACACACACTGCTGCTCCATACTCTGTACACACACTGCTGCTCCATACTCTGTACACACACTGCAGGCCCATACTCTGTACACACACTGCTGCTTAATGCTCTGTACACACACTGCTGCTTAATGCTCTGTACACACACTGCTGCTTAATGCTCTGTACACACACTGCTGCTTAATGCTCTGTACACACACTGCTGCTTAATGCTCTGTACACACACTGCTGCTCCATGCTCTGTACACACGCTGCTGCTCCATGCTCTGCACACACTGCTGCTCCATGCTCTGTACACACACTGCTGCTCCATGCTCTGTACACACGCTGCTGCTCCATGCTCTGTACACACACTGCTGCTTAATGCTCTGTACACACACTGCTGCTTAATGCTCTGTACACACACTGCTGCTTAATGCTCTGTACACACACTGCTGCTTAATGCTCTGCACACACACTGCTGCTCCATGCTCTGTACACACGCTGCTGCTCCATGCTCTGTACACACACTGCTGCTTAATGCTCTGTACACACACTGCTGCTTAATGCTCTGTACACACGCTGCTGCTCTATCCAAAGTCAACAGTAGCAGGGAAAGAAAGGGGGCAGTGCTGTGAGCTGCAGGGTACCTGCAGATATTCTGGTGTCTCAACTTGTGCCTGTCCCCAGACACTACACCAAACCTGGTCTGAGGGGGGATTCTGGGCAGCTGTAATCCTCCCCCCCCCCCCCCCCCTGCATTTGCCTATGCTCTAGAATCTTAGATCAAAATTAGGCAGCATGTACTTTCCAAATGACATCATTAGGCAGCATGTATCCCCCAAACAACATATATAGGCAGCAAGTATCCTCAAAAATAATAATAAAAACACTGCTAAATGCAAAAAAAGAGGGAAGTGTCACAAAATATCCAGTGATGCAGAGGGACAGATCTGAATTTTTGCTTCTGACACATTGAAAGGGTAACTTCCTGCTCATATAATAATTTTAATGCCGTAAAAGGTCTCCCGTTTCCATGTCTTCCGTCCTTTTGGATTTGGCCTTTAGTGTTTGAAGCCTGTGCTCTACGGAAGTCTGCTTTGAAATCTTTGCTTGGGCAAGACTTTGATGTAGTAATACTCCTTTGCATCTTCTTGCTGTGCTCAGTCTTGCCGTAGTGTATGCAGTGTGACATTGTAACGATTGGCCATGCAGATCGTGGTCGTGACTGGAACCAGACTGGCAGATCCACGATCTCTGCATGGCAATCGTTTTGGTTTAACAAACTGGAAGATCACAATTGAAATACTGACGTCTGCACAACAGAGTAGATTAATGAATGTGTTTTATTTACAATAATGCAAGTGTACAAATGCAGATAACCATACACATACAATCGTCCAATCAAACAACGCGTGGTGCACCACAAATACCAGAACCCTGACTATCCTATCCAAATATATACAGCAACACACACAATATGAGAATATATACAATAATACAATATATACAGACACGTCTCAGCACAATCAGCACACAGAAGAATATAGTCAGACTAGCAAGGATCAATACCAGGAGTTCAGAATATAAGAACAGAGTTCAGGAGCACAGGAAGGTTGGCCAGAGTCACAACCCTGCAAGGAATCAAGCAAAATGACCTAGCAATGTGCTGCTAGGAAGTCCGCCCTTAAATATGCAGCACATTGCTCAGGTGACTGACCAGAATCTTTCACAGTTCCATCTGCTGGTGAGCCGAGGAATTGCACTGCTTCCAGCAATATGAGAGCCATCTGCTGGTAGACAGTGGAAGACCACCTCAAGTTCCTTAGTGCTGCGACCAGCAGGATGACACAGGCACAGATCATTACAGTACCCCCCTCTTTAGGAGCGGACTCCTAACGCTCCACACGATCTCCAGAGTTAGCCCCACCTGGGTCCCAATAGAAAAACCAAGGCTGGGTGGGCAGGGAGGGAGAGAAATCAAAAAACAAAATATGGATGGACCATCGGAGTCTTTAGAGGCTGGACAGCCTGGACATGATGTGACTGGCAAGAGTCACGCAGTAACAGAGAATGGGAAACCGAGACATCAGCAGCGTGGAGATCATCAGGATCCGAAGGAGCAGGAACAGACTGGAACCCATCAGGATCAAGAAGAGCCGGAGCAGACTTGAGATCCGCAGGAACACCGCACTTGGAAGCAACACCTGGAACAGCGGACTTGGAGGTAGCAACTGGAACAGCAGACTGGATACCCTCAGGAGCAGCAGCAGCAGCAGCAGCAGCAGCAGACTGGATACCCTCAGGAGCAGCAGCAGCAGACTGGATACCCTCAGGAGCAGCAGCAGCAGACTGGATACCCTCAGGAGCAGCAGCAGCAGCAAACTGGATACCCTCAGGAGCAGCAGCAGCAGCAGCAAACTGGATACCCTCAGGAGCAGCAGCAGCAGCAGCAAACTGGATACCCTCAGGAGCAGCAGCAGCAGCAGCAAACTGGATACCCTCAGGAGCAGCAGCAGCAGCAAACTGGATACCCTCAGGAGCAGCAGCAGCAGCAAACTGGATACCCTCAGCAGTAGCAGCAGCAGCAAACTGGATACCCTCAGCAGCAGCAGCAGCAGACTGGATACCCTCAGGAGCAGCAGCAGCAGACTGGATACCCTCAGGAGCAGCAGCAGCAGCAGCAGACTGGATACCCTCAGCAGCAGCAGCAAACTGGATACCCTCAGGAGCAGCAGCAGACTGGATACCCTCAGGAGCAGCAGCAGACTGGATACCCTCAGGAGCAGCAGCAGACTGGATACCCTCAGGAGCAGCAGCAGACTGGATACCCTCAGGAGCAGCAGCAGACTGGATACCCTCAGGAGCAGCAGCAGACTGGATACCCTCAGGAGCAGCAGCAGACTGGATACCCTCAGGAGCAGCAGCAGACTGGATACCCTCAGGAGCAGCAGCAGACTGGATACCCTCAGGAGTAGTAACAGACTGGATACCCTCAGGAACAGCAGCTGGAACAGCGAACGCTGAGGCAATAGCTGAATCAGCAGTCTTTGAGGCAACAGCAGAAGCATCGGACTGGAGTGGAGAGCAGCCATAGGGATACCGGATTCAGGAGCAGCAACAATATCACCAACCTTGGAAGCAGCAGCAAAGTCGCCAGACTTGGAAGCAACAGCAGAGTCGCCAGACTTGGAAGCAACAGCAGAGTCGCCAGACTTGGAAGCAACAGCAGAGTCGCCAGACTTGGAAGCAACAGCAGAGTCGCCAGACTTGGAAGCAACAGCAGAGTCGCCAGACTTGGAAGCAACAGCAGAGTCGCCAGACTTGGAAGCAACAGCAGAGTCGCCAGACTTGGAAGCAACAGCAGAGTCACCAGACTTGGAAGCAACAGCAGAGTCACCAGACTTGGAAGCAACAGCAGAGTCACCAGACTTGGAAGCAACAGCAGAGTCGCCAGACTTGGAAGCAACAGCAGAGTCACCAGACTTGGAAGCAACAGCAGAGTCGCCAGACTTGGAAGCAACAGCAGAGTCGCCAGACTTGGAAGCAACAGCAGAGGTCTGTGATATCTGAGCAGTAAACTGGACAACTTCAGGTAGTGCTGCAGGCAGATTAGCAACAGAGTGAATAGTCTCAGACAGGGTAGCAACAGGCTGGATAGTTAACTGGGTGCCCTCAAGTAGTCCAGCAGACCAGGCACCACCAGGAGAAGCAAGAACAGTAGCAGGACAGGCACCATCAGGAACATCAGTCTGAGCACCATTAGGAGCAGGAACATCAACAGACTTGGCACCTACAGGAACAGCAGCAACAAAAGTCTGTGAAGGCTAGGCAGCAGCTTGCATAACCTCAGGCAAAAACAGAAGACGGGATAACTTTAGTCAAGTTAACAGGTTGGGACGCTTCAGACAGGGCAGCAGGCTCAGTAGTTTCAGACAGAACAGCCAGAGCCGGGATAAGGTCCTCCAGCACCCAAGGCTGAGACACCAAAGTACGCCCCTCCATCCCTCCCACCCCAGCCATCACACACTGATTGCTATTAGATTAAGAGGCGCCACAGGGCCCACAACCTCCCCAACACCTTAATATCTAGTTATCTGGCTTGCAGTCACTGCCATGTATCACCTTTTCTTATTTCTTTCTGCTTCTAACACAATTAGGAATGACAGCTGAATGAATTCTGCGCCCCCTCCTACACTGCGCCCTGAGGCTGGAGCCTCTCCAGCCTATGCCTCGGCCCGGCCCTGAGAACAGCAGACTGTGTAACCTCATGGATCTGGACCTTTGGTTGAGCACTTGGCTGGACCGTTGGCTGAGATCCCAATACAGTCTGTGTGGGCTGGCACTGAAACTGTGTGAACTGAGCCTGTGCAGACTGGGAGCAACGTTCTGCAGGCAGGGAGCAACGTTCTGCAGGCAGGGAGCAACGCTCTGCAGACTGGGTTGCAAGACTGGATACTGCAGGATAAACATTCTGGAGCTCTACAGGCCTGGCAGGCTGACCCACTGTCAGCAAATCTAGTCCATGAAAAAGTCCACAAAGAAAGGCGAGGGACTGCTCAGGACCGACTGGAAATTGCTGAGGACACAAATCACCTGGAGTCTGCATGGACATGGTTGAAGTCTGCACCGACTTGGATGGAGGCTGCACACGACTGAAATCGGCTGGAGGCTGCACACGACTGAAATCGGCTGGAGGCTGCACACGACTGAAATCGGCTGGAGGCTGCACACGACTGAAATCGGCTGGAGGCTGCACACGACTGAAATCGGCTGGAGGGAGGCTGCACACGACTGGAATCGGCTAGAGGGAGGCTGCACACGACTGGAATCGGCTAGAGGGAGGCTGCACACGACTGGAATCGGCTAGAGGGAGGCTGCACACGACTGGAATCGGCTAGAGGGAGGCTGCACACGACTGGAATCGGCTAGAGGGAGGCTGCACACGACTGGAATCGGCTAGAGGGAGGCTGCACACGACTGGAATCGGCTAGAGGGAGGCTGCACACGACTGGAATCGGCTAGAGGGAGGCTGCACACGACTGGAATCGGCTAGAGGGAGGCTGCACACGACTGGAATCGGCTAGAGGGAGGCTGCACACGACTGGAATCGGCTAGAGGGAGGCTGCACACGCTGAATGGAGTTGGTAGGAAAGAATTTATTTTTCTTTTTGGATGATGACTTATTTTCTAATGATTTTTGCCAGGACCAAGGTGTGGTTCTGACTGCAGTTTGCAATGGAGTTTGTACAGATAACTGACATGCAGGTTGTGAACTCTGGACATAAGGGTTATCAGAGAGAGGATGAGATTGAAATTTAGAGGAAAGAATTTCTTGCCAGATGGCAATCAAATCAAAAATGCCCCAAGAGGCAAGAAAGGAACTGCGCTCCACAGCACTTAGATAAGATCTGTATAAATATATATAGCACCAATGTCACCAATATAGGGGATCCGCAGACTTTGTTCGAGTACACACACTCTTCCGTTAGATTCCAGCCAGAAAAAAAGTTGCGATCACAATCCTGATCTCTCAGCATGAGTATAGGACTTCCCTGAAAAGAATCCAAATATAGTGCAGTATTGTTTTTAATGAACCACCCAGTGATTCACTTCACACAGCTGTGTAAGAGATAGCCTCCACCACAATACAGAGGAAACAGGGGGGTATTTTTTCACCCCCTTAGTGACTCTCACTCACCAGAATCTTTCTTGTATTCCAGCATATAAACCCTCCAACCTGGGCAACAACTGTATAGGACCTTGAAATATAAGTAGTGGGGCTCGCATAGCATAAAAGACTCCTATTAGACCTACCGGTAATGGAGTTTCTAAGCGTATTCCGGGACAACAGGAGATCCGGTCCCTCCTCCGGATCTGGGGAAACCATAATCAAGAAGGATTAAAAGCTCCCACCCTCCCTCATCCCTCAGTGCATTTAAAAGTAGAACCGACAAAAAACCACCGGAAATGAAGAGAGAAATCTATACACCAACAAGTGCTCCATACTGACTCCCCCACAGAAAGGTGCCCTATAGACAGGGCCGGGTTATAGGCGTTGTCCCGGAATACGCTTAGAAACTCCATTACCGGTAGGTCTAATAGGAGTCTTTCTCTAATCGCATTCCGGGACAACAGGAGAGATAGACAAGAAGTCTTTTAAACAAAAAGACCCACCTAGGGAGGGATCACTGCCTGGAGCACCTTTCTGCCAAACGACTGGTCTTGTTGAGACAACACATCCACTTTATAATGCTTGATAAACGTAGATGCCGTCGACCAGGTTGCTGCTTGACAGATCTGTTGTATCGTTGCCCCTGCTCTTTCCGCCCACGATGTAGACAAAGAACGTGTGGAGTGGGCTTTAATATCATTCGGTATAGGACAATCACTATTTTGATAGGCCAGAACTATGGCATGCTTAATCCACCTGGCTATTGTCTGTTTCGATGCCTGCTGACCCCTATTCTTGCCCGTGAACAGTATAAACAGATTACTAGACTTCCTAAATTCTCTAGATCTAGATAAATATACCAGAAGTGTACGTCTTACATCCAAACAGTGGAACTCCCTCTCTTTACTATTGGATGAATTGTTGCTAAATGATGGCAAAATAATCTCCTGAGAGCGGTGAAACTCTGAAGAGACCTTAGGAAGATAGGCTGGGTCTAACCTTAGTCGAACACTATCGGGACAAATAATTAAGAACGGATCCTTAATGGACAATGCTTGCAAATCCCCTATTCTCCTTGCCGACGTGATAGCAATCAGGAAGGCCAATTTAAAGGAAAGTAGTTTGATGTCGATCTCCTCAATGGGTTCAAAGGGAGACCTCATAATGTTGTTTAGAACCAACGACAGATCCCACTGTGGGAAGATCTTCTGTTTAACAGGAGTCGATCTTTGAATAGCCTTAAAGAAATTCCTAACTAATTCCTCCTGAGCTAGGTGTCTATCTAATAAAATAGACAGGGCCCCAATCCCAGAGACCCTGGGCTCCTGAAAAGGGAGTAAAAAAGACTCACCTTTGCATTGTCTGGGGAGGCAAAGAGATCTATGTCCGGAACTCCGAAAATCTCTGTTACCTCTGAAAAAGTCTGTGAATGGAGGCTCCATTCTGACTGATTTACTTGGTGGCGGCTCAAAAAGTCCGCCTCCCGGTTCAATACTCCTTTTATGTGGATAGCAGCTAAAGACAGAACCTTTAGCTCTACCCAATCGAATATTTCTGAGGAAAGGGTCATGAGATCTCTGGATCTCGTCCCCCCTTGTTTCGATAGATAAGCCACCGTCGTGATATTGTCGGAAAAAAACAAAACGTGTCTGCTCTCTATCATTCCTTGAAATGATCTGAGAGCTTCCTGGACTGCTTTCAGCTCTCTGAAATTGGACGACTTTCTCCTTACGACAGGATCCCAGGAGCCCTGTGCATGTTGACCTTGAACTGTCGCACCCCAGCCCCATGAACTCGCATCTGAGAAGATCTGTATTGGGTTCTGCTGCCTCCACCATCTCCCCTGATGTAGATTCTCCTGAATCAACCACCAGGATAGGCTTGTTCTCACCTGCTCCGGAATGATTGTCCGGAGGTCTAGAGAGGTCTGGGACCTGTCCCAGTTTGATAGAAGATGATTCTGCAATCGCCTGGCGTGTGACTGAGCCCATATCACGGCCGGGATTGCGGCTGTAAAAAGACCAAAAGACTCATGATCTGGCGAAGGGAACAATCCTTCGGCGTCAGAAGCCTTTCTACCTGTTTCTGAATCTTTAGAATCTTTTCCTGAGGCAGAAAAATCTTTTGCCTCACGGAATCTATGTGATAACCCAGGAAGGTTATCTGCTGAGTTGGGGTTAATGAAGACTTGGCATGATTTATAATCCACCCAACCCGAGTGAGAGACTGTATCACGATCTCTTTGTGAGCCAGTAAAAGTTCTCTTGACTGGGCAAACACCAGTAAATCGTCCAAATATGGCACGATTGAGATCTGTTGCAGTCTCAGCTCTTTCATCACCTCCGCCAGCACCTTGGTAAAGATGCGGGGGGCTGATGCAATGCCGAAAGGCAGAGCCTGGAATTGAAAATGGCGAATCCGGGAATGATCCTGGATCGCGAATCTCAAATATTTTTGATGGCCTGAAAAAATGGGTATGTGCAGATACGCGTCCTGCAGATCTATTGAAATGAAAAATTCCTGACCCTGAAGGAGAGCTCTCACGGAATAAATGCTCTCCATTCTGAATTTTTTGTAGTCCAAAAATGGATTCAGGGATTTCAGATTCAGAATGAATCGGAAATCCCCGTTTGCCTTTTTTACCAAAAACACGTGGGAATAATAACCCTGGAACTCCTCTGACCGAGGGACCTGGGTTATTACACTTTTCTCCAAAAACCTGTGGATCTCCGATTCTAGGCCCAGAGCCTTCTCTGGATCTCTCGGAATCCGATTCACAAAAATTCTGTGGGGGGGAGGACAAACGGAAAATTGAAGGCGGTAACCCCGCTTTATAATTTGCAACACAAAGGGATCGGGATTCAATTTCTCCCATTCCAAATGAAAAAAGGTTAATCTGCCCCCCACTGGAAAGACGTCATTTGTCTTGACTGGAAGGCTTGAGGTTTCCCAAAGTGAAACCCCCCCTTCCCCTTCCTTTCGGAAAGGACAACTTTCTCTGCACATTCTTATTCTTTACAGGCCAGGAAGAAGACTGATCAGTAGTTTGTTTCTTAGCCACAAAAGGTCTCTTCCCCTTCAGTACTTTCTTTTTATTCGGAAACTGCTTACCCTTCTCAGCCGACCGGGATAAGACTTTATCCAATTCGGCTCCAAAGAGAAGGTCCCCCTCAAAAGGGATGGAACATAACCTATTCTTTGAGGTTAAATCCCCCTCCCAGGTTTTCAGCCATATTGCCCGTCTGGCCGAATTAATGACCGCCGTAGTGCGCGCCGTAATTCTGACCATTTCCGTAATCGCGTCCGCTAAAAAAGCTACTGCCCTTAGAACTACCGGTAAGGAAGCTGCATAATCTTTGGCAGGCGCCCCTTTTGCGATCTGAGAAATTAGGTTATCCATCCAAATTCGCAAGTTTCGTGAAATACATGTGGCTTAAATCCCTGGAAGGAAAGCAAATGCTGCTGACTCCCAGGCTTTCTTCAAAAGCCCCTCCACTCTTTTGTCCATAGGGTCTTTTAGGGTGCCTGCGTCCTCAAAGGATAAGTCAGAATCCTTTGAATATTTGGCTAGAGCTGCATCTAGTTTAGGGCATTTGATCCATTTATCAATCTCCTCTTGAGCAAAAGGATACTTCCTCTTGGCCGATTTCGGTATAAACAAACGTCTTTCAGGGTCTTGCCATTGCGAGGAAATAATCTCCTGCAAAGATTTGTGGATAGGGAAAACCCGTCCCACGGGCCTAGCTAAACCCGAATATACGAGATCCTGGGGGGTAGGCTCAGACACAGTTTCTTTAATCTGCTCCGTAGCATAAACCGCTTTGAGTAACTCAGAAGATTCATCTGGGGAAAACAAAAATCTAGGGGTTCGGACTAACTGCTCTGAGTCCGACTCTCCAGATTGAACCTGCTCCCCCTCCTCTAAAGAAATGATCTCAGACATGTCTTCCCCCTCCTCCTCCTCTTCCAAATCCTCCTCCCCCTCTCCCCTCAAAACATCAGACATAGCGGAGGGACGTGATGGAAACCCCGAAGGGCCCGGGAGAGAAACAGAGGAAGGACCAGGCCTAACCTCTGCGGGTGGAGGGATAAAGGACTCCTTAAATTTATCCAAGGTGTCCTGCATATTAATGTTAACTGACTCCATAACTCCCTTTAAAATGCTGGAAGTCTCAGAGGCTATCAAGGCATCTATGCATGTCTGACAAGCGTTTTTAGGGGCCTCAATAGGAATCTTTACACTACAAAACCCACAACGTTTGTATTTCCTTTCCGGGGCTGTAGTTGAAGTTTTGGGCTCAGATTTTGCCCCACCAGAAACTGTTGCTGCCGTTTGGGGCTGAGGCTGGCTGGAAGACTTTGTCCCCTGCTGTGTGTCCATGCTGCCTCCTATGCACGGAAGACGCCAGCCACTCTTCCTCTCTGGGTCTTCCGTATTTAGAGACCTCCCCTTCCGCCGCATGTGACGTCATCACGCTCCTCGAAATACTCCGGCGTCTGACGTCACGACCTCCGCAGTTACGCCTCCCGGAAGTCCTTGCGGCCGACACACGCGCCTAGCTCAGCCGGCGTTGCGTGCGGGAGGCCGGGGAGCAGCGCTGTTCCATACCCTACTGAGGCGCTCTCTCCCCCACTGGAAACCTGGGTCCTCCGAATCCCCTCTGGAACCCCTCTCGGACCTGGCTTCCACAGAAAAAAACCTCACCCTCCGGTAAGGTAAAAAATAAAAAATGGGAGCTTCTTCTTGAAGGTGTTTCCTGGAGGGAAACACAGATGAACTGAGGGATGAGGGAGGGCGGGAGCTTTTAATCCTTCTTGATTATGGTTTCCCCAGATCCGGAGGAGGGACCGGATCTCCTGTTGTCCCGGAATGAGATTAGAGAAACAACCCTTTAAATTTATTGCTAAAAGCCTTGTTTAAAATATGCGTACCAGATTGAAGTTTTGGCACCATAGATAAACGCTTATGAAAACTTCAATCTGGTACGCATATTTTAAACAAGGCTTTTAGCAATAAATTTAAAGGGTTTTTTTATGCTATGCGAGCCCCGCTTCTTATATTTCAAGGTCCTATACAGTTGTTGCCCAGGTTGGAGGGTTTATATGCTGGAATACAAGAAAGATTCTGGTGAGTGAGACTCACTAAGGGGGTGAAAAAATACCTCCCTGTTTCCTCTGTATTGTGGTGGAGGCTATCTCTTATGGCCCGTACTCACGGGCTGCAGAAGTGGCCTGTCGCCAGCACACGTGAGCGTGTGGGCGACAGCTCCTCGCCAGGTCCCTCCGCGTACACACGCGGAAGAGGGACCAGTGGCGAGACGGAAGCTGTCGCCGACGTTCCTCCTCCCCCCGCCGGAAGCTCCATTTACCACAATGGAGGTTGCTGTCGCTAGTCCGCGTACTCACGCGGACTAGCGACAGTTGCGGGGGAGGTGCGGCGGCGACTGTCGCCATGCGATTGAAACTTTCAATTGCATGGCGACATGAGCGACGGGCGACAGTTCGGGGTGCGCGCGCGTGTTGAGGCGACAAAAGTCCCTCGTGAGTATGGGCCATTACACAGCTGTGTGAAGTGAATCACTGGGTGGTTCATTAAAAACAATACTGCACTATATTTGGATTCTTTTCAGGGAAGTCCTATACTCATGCTGAGAGATCAGGATTGTGATCGCAACTTTTTTTCTGGCTGGAATCAGATGGCAATCAAAGCAGAGGCAGATTCATTCTCACACAAGGCATTAACCATCAGAGATCTTACTCCACAGATACAATTCCTAATAAACTCCTCATATTGTTGCGAATAGAATGACATAAACTCTTCCCTATCATTGTTCAAATAGCCATAATAAGCATTGATCTCTTCTGCAGTAAAATCAAATCTGACTCGATTGCTGCAATCTCTCCACTCATTAGATTCCTCAATCACATGCATGCCTGCATCTGCACTTGAATCAAATGACAAGATTTCCTTCCAAACTTGGATCAGAGCAGAGGCGGCTTTTTGCAGACACAATTTGTAACCACTCATCCTTTCCACAGCATGCATATATTTCAGCAGACAAGAACTTTCCATTTTAGAATAGTGGTTTAGAAAACTTTTCCTATCCTTCTTTAAATGATTGAATAGATAGGTAATATCATCTGCACAAAAGACAGGCTCTAAACGAGATCGGTTCCTAACTGGCTGAAAATGTATTTGTCTATTAATAGAACTTGACTGAACTGCATCAGAAACAGAATCAAGACTAGACTGGATTCTAACAGACAAAGAACCAATCTGTATATTATTCTTTGCTGTCACAGAACAAGGTTTGCATTGGGAAATTAACATCTCTTCCCAGGCAGACATTAACAATGAGGTTTTTCCAATTTTGCATACTCTTAAATCAATTAATGATTGAAGGGATTGAACACAAGCTTGCATAATATTTTTGTCTTTCTTGGAGTAGAACTTAAAGAAAGATTCTCTGTTATTTTTCAAAATAGAAGTCAAAACGGTAATATCAGATGGGCTAAATGGAGGATCAAGAAAATTATCCTTGGATAATTTACTTTTTCAGCAACCATTGAAGGACATGCAGCAGGTCCTGCACCTCTTCTGCAGACAAAATTTTCTGCTTTACATAGTTTTGCACTAACTGCATTAAAGAGACTCTGTAACCTCAAAAAGATCCCCTGGGGGGTACTCACCTCGGGATCCTAATGAGGCTTCCCACGCGGGTCTCGCTGCAGCCCTCCGAACAGCCGGCGACAGACCCGACTGTAAAATCAATATTTACCTTTGCTGGCTCCAGCGGGGGCGCTGTGGCTGCTTTCCGCTCCGAACTACACGGAAATACCCGATCTCAGTCGGGTCCGCTCTACTGCGCAGGCGCCGGAAACTTGCACCTGCGCAGTAGAGCAGACCCAACGGCGATCAGGTATTTCCGTGTACTTCGGAGCCGACAGCCGTCAGAGCACCTGCGCAGGAGCCGGGAAGGTAAATAATGACATCATCTTGTACAGAGGGCTGCAGCGAGACCCCCGTGGGACAGAGGACGGCGTGGGAAGCCTCATTAGGATCCGGAGGCTTCCCCCACCCGAGGTGAGTACCCCCCAGGGGATCTTTTGATGTTACAGATCCTCTTTAACTGCTGAAGCTGCTTTCTAGAGTAAGCTGCAAAATACTTGAAGGAATAACTTTGGTTATCCTCAGCAACCAAGGCATAGTAGTACACATCATCAAAATTCCAACTCTTTGTACAGATAGATGAATCTGCAGTATTTCTGTGTTCAATATATGGGTTGGCTAGGTCATTCTGTAACGATTGGCCATGCAGATCATGGTCGTGACTGGAACCAGACTGGCAGATCCACGATCTCTGCATGGCAATCATTTTGGTTTAACAAACTGGAAGATCACAATTGAAATACTGACGTCTGCACAACAGAGTAGAATAATGAATGTGTTTTATTTACAATAATGCAAGTGTACAAATGCAGATCACCATACACATACAATCGTACATTCAAACAACGCGTGGTGCACCACAAATACCAGAACCCTGACTATCTATCTATCTATACAAATATATACAGCAACACACACAATATGAGAATATATACAATAATACAATATATACAGACACGTCTCAGCACACAGAAAAATAGTCAGACTAGCAAGGATCAATACCAGGAGTTCAGAATATAAGAACAGAGTTCAGGAGCACAGGAAGGTTGGCCAGAGTCACAACCCTGCAAGGAATCAAGCAAAATGACCTAGCAATGTGCTGCTAGGAAGTCCGCCCTTAAATATGCAGCCCATTGCTCAGGTGACTGACCAGAATCTTTCACAGTTCCATCTGCTGGTGAGCCGAGGAATTGCACTGCTCCCAGCAATATGAGAGCCATCTGCTGGTAGACAGCGGAAGTCCACCTCAAGTTCCTTAGTGCTGCCACCAGCAGGATGACACAGGCACAGATCATTACAGTCATGACGCTGCCTATCCCAACCTCACCTTAGTCGCAGAGTTAGTAGCAGAGTTTTGATGTTCCCCACCCACTTTTAGGCCTCCTACACAGCTGGTTACATTTCAGTTAATGTTTTGTGTTTTTATCCATCTATTAAAATAGTGATCATTAGCACCTGCTTGGTATAATGGTAATTCACATAAGTATAATGTTACAGTATTCCTAACATGTACCTATAACAAATTTATTTCAAATTTTGAAGGCAAAAAACAACCATGCCAAATATTGATCTGATTTAGATTTTTTTTTTCTCCGTTAAGCTCTTTACTCATTTTGTTAAAGCGGAATATAACCCATCATTTCAACTTTGCTCTATAACATTATTTACAGCATATTATATGCAACCAGTATTTTTTTTTACTAGACCAGCATTGGAAGGGTTACACACAGAGCTTTAAAGTTCCGTGGATAGAAATGCAGACGCATCCGAAGTTTAGATAGATACATTTAAGTAAACACAATGTAACAAGAATGGAATGTGACTCACACTCTGACTGTGCAGGAGCTCCCAGGCACAGAGAGAGAGTGAGTCACATTCCACACTTGTTACATTGTGTTTACTTAAATGTAACTATCTAAACTTCAGATGCGTCTGCATTTCTCTCCATGGAACTTTAAAGCTCTGTGTGTAACCCTTCCAATGCTGGTCTAGTAAAAAAAAAATTCTGGTTGCATATAATATGCTGTAAATAATGTTTTAGAGCAAAGTAGAAATGCTGGGTTATATTCCGCTTTAAGTGATGAAAATAAACGGATATTTGTAAAAGCATTCTTACATTATTGCACTTTTTACACCTGCCTAAAATTCTTGCATAGAACTTTACATGTTTACAGTACTAGACATGCCGGGAGGTTAATAAATATAAACACACCTCTCTGTCAGGACATGAACCTAGATTGCTTAAACAGCTCACTTGCAAACTTTTACGCAATCCTGAAGTAAATAGCCTAAATATTAATGATACATCACAAGACGGACCTATGCATACATACAGTACTTAGAGCTGTGAAAGTATGGATATATCTATATACTGTATTCAGTCAGGAGTGTAACTAGAGGCGAGCAGCCACTGCCGGGGGGCCCAGAGCTGTGGCAGGCCCAAATTACTGATCTTCCCTTTCTTCGATACATTGGACTACTGTACACTTCAGATCAGGTGTTTTTGTGGCTACACTTATGGGTGTGAAGATCATGAAAGCCACACTTGTCACATGACCCTTGTGAGATGGGCCCCAAGGCTGTTAAAGTATTAGTGCTATAACCGCACCAAGCTTCGACGCTACATGGCTCGAGGCGGGCGCCAGAAAGCCCTTCTCCGTCAGGAAAGGTCACCCAGAAATTTGGGTGTCTCACATTGAACCCTCATTACCGATGCCTAACTGGAACCAACCCCCCCCCCCCCCCCGGCTAACCTTAAAGTAAGTGTCCAAGGAAATTTAAAAAAAGATCCACTTACCTGGGGCTTCCTCCAGTCCGTGGCAGCCGTCCTCTGCCCTCTCCGCAGCTCCGGAGGCTCCCGGTTTTCTCCGCTGCAGAACCCGACCTCGCCAAGTCGAGTTCCGGGTCGGCGTCTTCTGCGCTCCACGGCGCGGGTCACGTGTTCCGGGCGACGTTATCAGGATGGTACTCGTGACCCGCGCCGTGGAGCACAGAAGAGGCCGACCCAGAACCCGACCTGGCGAGGTCGGGTTCTGCACCAGAGGAAACCGGGAGCCTCCAGAGCTGTGGTGAGGGCACAGAATGGCTGCCACAGGCTGGAGGAAGCCGCAGGTAAGTGGATCTTTTTTTTTCACCACCTTGGATGTTTCCTTTAACCCTTTCTCCCCCATGCCTAACCTTAACCCTCCCATTAGACTATGAGTCCCTCTCCCTCTCTGAGCAGTGTCAGTGTTAGGAAAAATGGGGGCCCTGGGCAACAATGAACATGGCCCTGACATTGTGCCCCTAAAGAGTATGGGGCCATGGCATGTTGCCCGGTTTATCCCTGTAGAAGCACAGACCATGAGTCTGAGGTTGTAGAAGCAGTGTCAGTTTGATCCAACGTCTTCCACTTCTGTCTTCCATCTGACACTGGCGTGCAATGCAAAGACCATGGAGATCACCCTATAGCTCTGAGCAACGTGTGTTGGTGGTAACCACAGAACATTATATAGTTACAAAGTTATTTCTTATTTGGGTTGAAAAATAACATACGTCCATCGAGTTCAACTTACATCATAAAATTTAGATTCAGGGGGAAATACCAGGAGACAGAATGTCTATTGACATTATTCTGATTAGCCCCTTCGGGACCAATTGTTACGGTTACGTCCTCTGTGTGGCTGTCTGCTGCTGACAGGACATAACTGTAACATCCTTGAAGGCCCGGCGTTCCTGACTCGATTGCACGCAACCGAGAGAGGAGATTCAGCTGTCATATGACAGCTGACAATGTCCTCTCACTGATCAGGAGCCATGGCGAATGGCTCCTGATCATGTGATCACTACGATCATCGCCGATCGTAGTGATCATGGCAGAAGAGAAAGAAGAGGACCAGGACTCACCTCTCCTGATGTTCCTCTGACGATCGTCACTTTCCCTTTGTTCTGCCCGGCATTCTGCCTCGCACTGCCTCTAGTGTCTGGTCCCAGCTTGATGATGTCATCAAACCTGGACCTGGTACTTAGCGGCAGTGCGATCCTGTATGGCGGGGAGAGTGGAGGTGGGTAGAGCTGCTCGTCACTGGACCTGGGGCGGTGAGTAATGCCTAGCTACCTATACTGGGGACACCTAATTCTGTCTATCTATACTGGCGATGCCTATGCCTAGCTATCTATACTGTGGATACCTATGCCTGGCTATCTATACTGGGGATACCTATGCCTGGCTATCTATACTGGGGATACCTATGCCTGGCTATCTATACTGTGGATACCTTTGCCTGGCTATCTAAACTGGCTACACATAAAATGTCAAAACTGCTCTGGTCCTTAAAGAGAATCTGTATTGTTAAAATCGCACAAAAGTAAACATACCAGTGCATTAGGGGACATCTCCTATTACTCTCTGTCACAATTTCACCGCTCCTCGCCGCATTAAAAGTGGTTAAAAACAGTTTTAAAAAGTTTGTTTACAAACAAACAAAATGGCCACCAAAACAGGAAGTAGGTTAATGTACAGTATGTCCACACATAGAAAATACATTCATACACAAGCAGGCTGTATACACCCTTCCTTTTGAATCTCAAGAGATCATTTGTGTGTTTCTTTCCCCCTGCAGCTATCTTCCACTGAAGTGTCAGGGTGTTTCGTCCTGCAGAGTGCAGACAGCTCTGCCTGTATGTAATTCCTCAGAATGTGAAAGCCCAGCCAGCTCAGAGGAGGATTTATCCAGCTTGTAAAAGATAAGAGAGAAGAGAGAAGCTTACCTAATCTAAATAATACACAGGCAGTGTGCAGAGAGGGGCCTGGAGGGGGAGATGCATCACAGAACCACAACACTGAAGAACTTGGCAGCCTTCCAGACACAGGCTGACAAGTCTGACAAGAGAGAGATAAGTTGATTTATTACAGAGATAGTGATAGTAGAACGTGCTGCAGTAAGCCAGAACACATTAGAATAGCTTTTGGAACTTGTAGGATGATAAAAAACAGGATGCAATTTTTGTTATGGAGTCTCTTTAAGGGGGTTTTATATGGCGGTCCTCAGGTGGTTAAAAGGTTAAGATATTGTTTATAAACAATATGTCTACAAGCATCAGATGCTAATCAGTGATGCACATTTTCTCATGAAACTACGTCAATCACTTCGATAAGTGAAAGTTCAAGCCAATCAAAATAAAGTAATTGATCTGCTTCATTGCAAAGTGTCCAAGGGGAAGCCATCTTGAAAAATTTAGCATAAAAAGAGATGGCTTCAGTCCTAGTAAACACAAGCCTGAAGCACTTCTGAAAGACGCCTACCCAGCTATAACCCTGAAGAGCTACGTTCCCACAATGGCCTCAATTCTGGTACGCTAAGAGCCCTTTTACACTTAATGAGTTGGTATGCATTAGTGTGTCTGTGAACCTTGTTGCATTGTGGGAAATAGCTGTTTACAGCTGTTTCCAACTGCCAAAATAGCAAGCAGCAGCTACATCACTTGCCAGCAGTAAAAATGTCACCATGTGATAAATGTCAGAATGTAAATCAGGGATTTAAAAGATTTTACAATGGGCAAACACTGACTAAATCATTTATACATAATTATTGTAAAAATAAAGCACTTTTTTATTACATTATTTTCACTGGAGTTCCTCTTTAAGTGGGAACTGTACCATAGGAAACATGGACATTACTTTTAAAATCAGTTTTCTTTCAGTTATAACTGAGAGCACCTGGCACCTGGCAGTCAATTTGTATGCATTTTGCAGTTTATAGTGGAGTTCCTATTGCTGTTTTAGTGGAATTCCTATTCAGGCCGTGTAATAGAGAGGAATAGTAGAATTAAAGCTCCAAAGATTTACTGGATTTTTTTTTCTTTTCAAATAATTTTATTGAGGTTTACAGTAACCACTTATGGCAATACAATGAGAAAATAGGGAATAACATATCCCGATTAGCAGCACATCATGACTCTTGAATAACAGTATTTTATGCATACATCACAACTCAGTGCGAGACACTGGAATCATAATAGGCTGCCTGATTATGTTAACTGGGGGGGGTGAGGGGAATCAGCCCCCCAATGCAACCAGCCGGACTCACCAGCCCAGAGTGACTGAGGTGCCCAGAGTAGGGACATTAAACCCGTACATTCCGCAAACCTGACCTCGGTTCCTCTTAAGGAGGACTGTTTTACCCTTAGTGACAAACAGTAACGAAGGAAAGAAAAGAGAAGAAAAGAGGAGAAGGGAATAGTTGGGGGGGAGGGGGGGGGTAGGATGACCAACCATGGTTTTGAGAGCGACTGTCCTTATAAAAGGTGACTTGTAGTAAGTTTACCCACGTCCTGTTATAGCGAGGTAAGATTTCCAGGGGTCCCAGATTTTGTTCACCCTGTCACTTCTATCAAGGAGGATACCTGCTAGCTGTTTTTGGACCGTAAAGTTCAAAACTCTAGTTTTCACTTCCTCAAAGGGAACGAGTTGTTTCTTCCATGCCCTGGCGATGGTTTGCTTAGCTGCAACAAATATGAAAAGGGCTAAGGCCCCTTGAGATTTTATGAGAAGGTCAATGGGGAAATGAAGCAGTGCAGACCATGGGTCCCTGTGAATCTGTTTATGGAAGACCGCTTGAAGCAGCCGATAAACTTTGGACCAGAAACGGGATAGCATGGAACATGACCAAAAAGTATGCATAAAATCTCCTGGAGATTGGCAGCCTCTAAAACACAAACCATTGCCTCCCAGGTGGGCCAGCCTTGAAGGGACCCAGTACCAACTCATCAGAACTTTCAAAGAGGACTCAACCAGGCCCAAGTTAATCGAGATGTGGAACGTGTTCCTCCAAGCCTTGGCCCATTCCTCATTAGGTCTCGCAGGTCTATCTCCCATTTTGTAATATAGGAATGCTTAAAGGAAGGGCCAGGGTCCATGAGAAAAAGATACAATCTGCTGATCAAGCCTCTGCCGCCCGGGTTACGTAGACAGGCTGACTCGAATATTGAGAGGGGTAAATCTGCATCTGGGGCATTTGCCAGTAGTGACTGAACCCAATGCCTCAGTTGGAGATATCTGAAGTGTTCTGACCCAGGGATTTGATATTTTTCCCGAAGGTAATCCCAACTTACAACCTTTGAATCTTTAATTAAATGATGGACCAAGAGGAGCTGCTTAGAGACCCACCATTTAAAGGAGACCGGACTTTCTAACGCTGGAGGGAATAGAGGGTTATCAATAATAGGGAGTAAAGGAAGGGTAGGAGACAAAAGCTTCTTTGAGTACTTAAAGGTATCCCACACGTGAAGACAGTGCCTGAGGACCTTGCTCATGAGGGGCGGTCTCATCTTGGGAGGTAACCAATTGGGGCATTGGACTGATTGTGGGGCTGCTGAAAAATATCGAAAAGAGACCATTGGGGCATTTCGGGACCTACAAGCTTACTAAAGGGGCTATTTGGGCTGCCTGGTAATAAGCCCGTAGGTCAGGGAATCCCGATTCGCCAGAATGCTTAGAGACATACAGGGTAATTCATGAAACCCTCGGTTTGGATGTCCCCCATATAAATGTATTGATCCTTGATTGCAGGAGTCTCAGGAAATGGGGTGGTATCCAGACCGGGAGTAGTCTAAACATATATAATATTTTGGGTAGCAAGGTCATTTTTACTGAGTGAACTCGGCCGAGCCAAGATAACTGCATAGAGGACTATTGAGTAATATAGAGAGAAACCTGTCTAGCCAGGGCATAATAATTAGCCTGAAAAAGTGATTTATAACTTGGAGTTAACGTGATTCCCAAGTATGGCATCTGGCTAGAGGTCAATTGAAATGGGACTTCTTTACACAACAGCTCCTATTCCCCTATTTCCAATGTGACGTTCATTAAAATAGATTTATTAGGGTTAATGGTCAGACCCGATACCTGTGCAAAATCATCCATTATAGCCAACAAGGCAGGGATGGAAGACCTGGGATTGGTAAGAAAAAGCAGAAGATCATCAGCAAAGAGATTTAACTTATGCTGAGATCCTGCTAGCTCGAAGCCCTGTACCTCCTCTGAGCTGCGTATAATCTGTGCCAGAGGTTCCATGGCCAAGATAAATAAGATGGGTGAAAGGGGGCACCCCTGGCGGGTTCCCCTATTTATTGTGAAGCTAGGTGAGGAGTAACCGGCATAGTGTACCTGAGCAGTGGGATTTGAGTATAAAGCCTGGAGCCAGGACTGAAAAGGGGTACCAAAGCCCCAACGCTGGAGCAAGAAGTACAGGTAATCCCAAGAGATGGTGTCAAAAGCTTTATATATGTCTATACTTAAGCAAACACCAGGGATATTTCTATCCTTCAAGTTTTCAAACACCTGGATTGCCCGGTATACCGCGTCAGATGCCTGGCGACCAGGTACGAACCCCACCTGATCCTTATAAATTATTTGGGGGAGAAAGCAATTCATACGGCTGGCCAGAATCTTGCTAAGAAGTTTAATGTCCACGTTAAGTAGCGAAATTGGGCGAAAATCCTTAACTGTAATGGGTTCATCCTCAGATTTAGGGAGCATAGCTATATTAGCTTGGAGGGAGCTAACCCCTGGAAGGCTACCTATTTTGTATTCATTAAACATCCTAGCAAGGAGAGGAGCTAATAGTGGGGCACATTTTTTATTAAAAAAGAGGGGTAACAGAGAAAGAGAGATAAAGAGAATCTGTCAGTTAGACACAACAAGTTCTGTTAACCTACCAACAGAAAAAGAGAAGATTTGTAATGGAGTCATTCTGCATCCTGTGGCAGTAAAATAACTACAGTGAAAGGAAAATAGCACCTGGGAGAGAAAGGAGTCAAACAGAGATTGTTATCCAAGTGCTGCAACTGCATAAGCTGGAGCTTCATTTAGTGTGAAATCTAAACAGCATAAAGAGAGCGATATCTTACTAAATAGAGATATTGGTGCTATAGCTGGGTGTATTTATTTGGGGGGCCGCAGTATAGAAAGAAAGAAAGTCTGAGAAATCCTCTGAGCCAAAGAGTGGAAGTCATTTCGGTGCCATGAACAAAAAAGTGAAAGTTGCTTCAGTACCATTAAGGAAGAGAAACTCTAATACCTAAGGTTTTGCTGAGCAATATAGCTTGGACTTGGTAACAAGGGACAGAGGCTGCTTAGAACTTTAGTTGCTCAGTAGACCTGTGTAACGATTTGTGTCAGCAAGAAACAGAATTCTGATTATTAGGTGATCTGCAGTATCACCTATAATGCAGATATATACCTGATTATAAGGTGATCTGCAGAATCACCTATAATACTGGTATATCAGAAGCTGATGTGACAACAAATACAGATGGTGTTTGGTGCAACAGTAATACTGTTACTGATCAGAGCTATACCTCACCAGAGGAGCTGGTGGGTACTATCAGTACAGTGCCTCTCACCAGAGTCAAGGGCCCTCTGGTGAGAGTAGAGTAGTCAGACAGATCGGGTTTGGCAACAGACGGACAGATGCAGTACAAAATCGGAAGGCAGAGTCAGGAAGATATAAACAGGCAGAGTAGGCAGCAAGATCAGATGAGCAAAGGTACAGAATCACTGAGCAAGAGAATGGTCAGAACGAGCCAGAGTCATGCACAAATAATAATACAGTAAGGTAAATCTTTAAGGCTATCAAACAATTCCTATCTTGTGTGAAATCCCCGGTTTTCTCCCGGATCAAAGCACACCGGAACTATCTAAGGGTCTGAGCGCTAACACAAAGTATTCACAACAGCAGACAAGTTGTGAGTGACACAGCTAGGCTTATGAAGCAAAAGAGACCCTCCAGGCACACCTCCTGCAATCAACCAATGAGGAGCGGCGAGCGTCTCCTCTGACGTCAGCCGACCAGCCGGTCAGCTGACGCGCCTCCTCCCCGCATAAAGGTCCTGTCTATGCGCGCGCGAGCGACAAGGCAACCCGATGTGCAACTGACAGTTCCGTCCTCGGCGTGCTGGATGCCTGAGGCCCTGAAATGCTGCTAAACAGGGAGCTGGAGGCAGCTGTGGTGGTAGCGCTGTTCACCGCGGCTGCCTCTCCAGCGTTTGTTACAGTACCCTCCCCTTGAGGCGTGGACTCCGGACACGTCCTGCATGGTTTTTCAGGATGCAACTCATGAAACTCTTTCCTAAGTTCTTCAGCATGCATGCGATGAGCCGGTACCCAAGATCTTTCCTCAGGCCCATACCCCTTCCAATGAACAAGGTACTGTACCAAATTACGCACCCGCCGAGAGTCCAAAATCCGCTCAATCTCATACTCAGGTTCCCCATCAATTATCTCAGGGGGGGGGAGGGGGGGAGAGGAATCCACATGCACAGCTGGTTTCAACAATGACACATGGAATGACTTAACACCTCTCATACTGGGTGGTAGTGAAATGACATAAGTAACATTATTAATCTTTTTGGACACCTAGTATGGGCCTATAAATCTGGGGCCCAATTTTGCTGATGGCTGTTTCAACGCCAAATGTCGCGTTGAAACTCATACCATGTCTCTGGTTACAAAGTCCCACTCCACAGATTGCTTTCTATCAGCCTGCTTCTTTCGAGTCTGAAAGGCCTTTTCCAGGTTTCTTTTGACCATGGTCCAAATCTCCTTAAAAACTCCCTGCCACTCTTCCAAAACAGGGAAAGGAGAAGACACCACTGGCAATGGAGAGAACTTGGGTGATCTCCCCGTGACCACCTGAAAGGGAGAAAAACCTGAAGAGGAACTTTTCAGGTTGTTATGCGCAAATTCTGCAAATTGCAAGAATTTTGCCTATTCTAACTGCGCATCAGCCACATAACATCTAAGGAACTGTTCTAAAGACTGATTCACCCTCTCAGTTTGCCCATTGGTCTGTGGGTGGTAGCCGGAGGAAAATTATAGGTTCAGTCCAAAATGATGACAAAAGGCTCTCCAGAACTTGGACACAAACTGGACTCCCCTATCTGACACCACATTTTCTGATAGACCATGTAAACGGAAAATGTGTTGAATGAAGACATCCGCCAGTTTCTGGGCAGAGGGGAGTCCGTCCAGTGGGATAAAATGAGCCATTTTGCTGAACCTGTCGACTACCACCCATATTACTGGTTTCCCCTCGGACCTGGGGAGTTTGCCCACAAAGTCCATGGACAAATGGGTCCATGGTTCCTCAGGTACTGGCAAAGGCTGAAGGGTACCCACAGGAGCCTGACTGGATGGCTTATTCCTGGCACAAACTGAACAGTTTCTGACAAATTCCCTACAATCAAGGACCAGTGATGGCCACCACACACACCTAGACAGTAAATCCTGTGTTCTAGCCACCCCGGGTGCCCTACATTTTTATGTGCATGAAACAACTGTAGGATCTGCAACCGGAAGTGAAGTGGCACAAATAGAACTCCATCAGGTTTTTCCTCGGGAACATCCTGTTGATAGGACCCCAAAGTACGTGACCAGTCCTCCCAGGTCTCGGTGGCTGCCACGACAACTTTTTCGGGCAGAATGTTCTCGAGAGGGGGTGGTGGCTCTGTCTCGGGCTCAAAACATCTAGACAGGGCATCTGCTTTGACATTTTTGCTCCCTGGCTTATACGTGATGATAAACCTAAATCTCGAAAAGAATAAAGACCAGCGGGCCTGTCGAGGACTAAGCCTCTAGGCCCCTTCAATATATTCCAAGTTTTTGTGGTCAGTATTAGGGATGATCAGAATGCCAATTTCCGATTCCGTAAATCCGCATTCCGCCATTGCCAATTACCGATTTCGCTTTCCGCTACCAATTTCCGCATTCTAATGCGGACTTTCCGCATTCTAATGCGGACTTTCCGCCAGAAATCGCGGAAATTCCGCCCAACTTTAACATCGATTTTCTCAAAAACTATAAGGTCTTTTGAAAACTTTTTTTTGCATCTTGTTCAGAAGATTCTGTTTAATAAACCCTGAAAATTAGGTGTTTCTAGGACTTACGGGGGCTTTGCTATTGACCGCTAAAGTCGGCGGATTTTTACTGTAATGTAAAATGCAGAAAATAGGCAGATGCAGATTTTCTGCATTTTACATTACAGTAAAAATCCGCCGACTTTAGTGCTTAATAGCAAAGCCCCTGTAAGTCCTAGAAACACCAAATTTTCAGGGTTTATTAAACAAAAAAAAGTTTTCAAAAAGACCTTATATTTTTTTGAGAAAATCGATGTTAAAGTCGGGCAGAATTTCCACGATTTCCGGCGGAAATTTCCGCGATTTCCGGCGGAAATCCGCCTACCACACTTGCATTACCGATTTCCGCATTCCGATGCGAAAATGCAATTTCCGATCGGAATTTCGGAAATTGCATTTCCGCGGAATCCGAATGAGCATCCCTAGTCAGTATAGACTGTAATAGTATGTTCTGCCCCCTTGAGCCAATGACTCCATTCCTGAAATGCGAGTTTAATGGCTAACAGCTCTCGGTTACCGATATCGTAATTTCTCTCTGCGGGAGAGAATTTACGTGAGAAGAAAGCACATGGATGCAATCTGCCCTGGAACCCCGAATGTTGAGACAGTACAGCCCCGACCCCAATCTCTGATGCATCCGCCTCGACTATAAAAGGACAGGGGACATCAACAGACATCAACATGTCGCAAAATAGGGGCGGAGCAAAACAAGCTTTTCAGAGATGAAAAAGCAGAGTGCAATTATTAGTGTCAGCTCCTTTTTTGGTGAGATTAGTAAGAGGTGACACTACAGAAGAAAATCCCTTGAAAAATTTTCTGTAATAATTGGCGAAGCCAAGAAATCTTTGGAGTGCCTTCAGCCCCATGGGCTGTGGCCACTTCAAAATGGCAGCAACTTTCTTGGGGTCCATGGAGAGTCCTGAGGTTGAAATGATATACCCTAAGAAAAGAACCTCCGACACCTCAAAAAGACATTTCTCAATCTTTGCATATAAATAATTCTGTCTCAGTTTTTCCAGAACGAACTTCACATGCTCCCTGTGTTTAGCTAGGCTGGGCGAAAAAATCAGTATATCGTCCAGATATACCACAACAAATCGTCCCAAGACCTCCCGGAAAATCTCATTGACCGACTCTTGGAAAACGGCTTGGGTGATACACAACACGAAGGGCATAACCAGGTACTTGTAGTGCCCGTCAGGTGTGTTAAATGCCGTCTTCCATTCGTCGCCCTCTCTTATGCGTACCAGGTTATATGCCCCTCTTAAATCGAGTTTAGAGAAGACACATGCATCAGTAACCTGGGAGAACAAGTCGTCAATTAACGGGAGTGGATAACGATTTTTGATGGTAATTTCATTCAGTTCTCGATAATCTATGCAGGGGCGAAGCCCACCGTCTTTTTTCCGAACAAAAAAGAACCCTGCTCCGGCCAGAGATCTAGAGGGATGGATAAAACCTTTGGCAAGGTTTTCTTTAATGTAATTCTGCATAGCGAGTTTTTCAGGAGCAGACAGGTTATACAAATGACCTCTAGGGGGCATACAACCAGACCTTAACTCAATGGGGCAGTCAAAACGTCTGTGTGGAGGAAGTTTGTCCGCCGACTTAGGACAAAAGACATCAGCAAATTCTGTGTATTGCGCAGGTAACCCTTCTACTTGAATTTTGGTGGTGCAAATTTCTCCATACAATGATGATGGCAGAAGGAGGACCAGCTAAGCAACTGGCCGGAACTCCAATCTATCTGAGGAGAATGCTTTTGCAGCCACGGCATCCCAAGAATCACAGTAGAAGTGGCCATTTTAAGTACAAAAAATTGTATTTGTTCTCTATGCAATACCCCCACATGACACAACAGATTCTGGGTTTGAGACAGAGGACGACTCCCTTGAAGGGCAGAATCATCCACTGCAATGAGGACAATCTGTCTGTCTAGGGGGGTCAGGGAAATCCCCAATTTCTTAACAAAATCATAATCTATAAAATTGGCGGCTGAACCTGAGTCTATAAATGCGTGAGTAGACTGGACTTGATTCTCCCAGGAAATAGAACAAGGGAGTAGTAACCGATTATCAAGTAGAGGTAACACTGGCTCGCCTAGGGTAGTACCTCTAGCTACTCCTAGGTGGCAGAGTGTGAAAGAAAGCGGAAAAGCCGCCACGTGTACTGGCGGCAAGGCGGCTGATTCCGCGTCCAGTGCGGCGGTTTGTCCGCAGCAGCGTGCGTCTGGTGTGGCTGGGTCTGTTAGTTCACACAGGTCGAGGAATACGCGCTCGCGCGCTGAGAGGCAGAACCTTTATGACAAACGAGGAGGGATCAGCTGACCAGGTTGGTCAGCTGACCTCAAGGCAAGTGGCTATTGGTTGATCGCTGATGGGTGGCGCCGGAGAGCGCTGCTCTATATATAGTCACTGCTGGCCAGTCTCAGGTTGTCTGCCGTTGCGAACACTTATGTCGAAGCACTCAGACCTAGTCAGATCCTAGAGTGTGTTAGAACCAGGAGGACCTGGGAATTCACACTGAGCCAGATTACTTCTGTGTATTACTTGTGCTATTCTTCAGACTAGTTCCAGGGTGTCGAGACCACGGACCTCACACCCAAGAGTAAGGACTTGTGTTATCTTGTGTTATACTTCAGACTAATTCCAGGGTGTCGAGACCACGGACCTCACACCCAAGATTAGGAACTCTGTGTTACTTGTGTTATACTTCAGACTAGTTCCAGGGTGTCGAGACCACGGACCTCACACCCAAAATTAGGAACTCTGTGTTATCATTGTGTTATACTTCAGACTAGTTCCAGGGTGTCGAGACCACGAACCTCACACCCAAGTCTAGGAATACTCTGTACCATCATATTATACTCCAGACTAGTTCCAGGGTGTAGAGACCACGGACCTCACACCCAAGACTAGGCATTGTTTGATATCTCTTATGACCTGTTGCATTCATGACTATCCCTCTGCTTTCTGATTCGGTACCTACGCATATCTGATCTCTGTTGCCAAACCCTGCCTGCCTTAGGATACCGAATCAGCCTTCTGTCTTTGTACCTTGTCTGTCTGTGTGTTGCTGACCAGGCTTGCCCGACATCGAGAGCTATCTCTCTCCTTAGGAGATAGTCTCCAGACCTGTTAGTGACATCCACCTTTCAGGTGTCACTCACTCACAGGTCCTTCCTACTTCTGCCTGGGACTCCACCCCTTTGGAGATCTCAGGCTGCTGGAAGGTTTTGCCTTCCTAAAGTGGTATCGCCCACACTGCCAAAAGACCACCTGCCCCTCGGGTGGTCTTACTCAAAGTCATTACTGTTGCACCAAGCACTCACACTATTAAGGTGTCCAGAGGTTAGTTATACTTGGATTATCAGTGATTCTGCAGATCATAAATAATCAGGTATAATCTGTATTCTTGGTGATACTGCAGATGGCCAATAATCAGATTCTCTCTGTGTGCTGACACCGATCGTTACACAGAGTTTTCCGCCTTCTTAGGACAGTTCTGTACTATATGGCCCTTTTCTGCACAATATAGACAGAGCCCCTCTGGACGTCTCCGATTTTTCTCGACCTCTGACAATTTAGAATGTCTGATCTGCATCGTCATCCTGAGAAGGAGAAGGGGTAGGAGAGGTGACGGGAACCGACCTCACAGAGTGTCCACCACGTGCTTGCTTTTGATAACGGATACGGCGATCTATTCTTGCTGCAAGTGAGATCGCATCGTCTACAGTCTTAAGGCCCATACACACGTCGGATTTTTGCGAACGACCCATCGTTTGAACGTTCCGTCGTTCCGTCGTTCGCACGTCAAATCCAGCGTGTGTACAGACTATCGTTCGGGTGATAAGACTGGTTTTCAGCGATCCGCGAATTGTCCCCACCTAGCTGATACTGCCCACCATCTAAACTCTGCAGCATAGGTCTCAGCGGTGTTCTCCCCTTGCCTGAGATTTTTATGTTTTCTCTTAGCAGTGACTGCGATATCTGGATCATCATATATGATAGCCATAGATTTGAAAAAATTGTGAACTGACGATAATGCCTCATGACCACTAGGAAGACTGTAAGCCCATGTCTGTGAATCCCCTGATAACAGAGTTTTAATGAAGGTGTCCCTATGACTCTCAGTCCCTGATGAAATAGGTCTCATCTCAAAGTAGGACAGACAGCGGTTTCTGAAATTCTGGAAATCAGATGTGTGCCCTGAAAATTTTCCCGGCATAGGCATTCTAGGCTCTACAACTGAAGGGGACCGCACTGGTACAATTGCAGTCTGGAGGGTGCGAACCACCCCAGACAGCTGGGTGATCTGAGTCTGTTGGGTATTGACCACTACGGTTAAATCATTTACCGCTACGGTCAAAGCCTCAACCTGTTTACCCAGTGCGTCCATAGACATTTTGGTCTGCTGTTCTGTAACGATTTGTGTCAGCAAGAAACAGAATTCTGATTATTAGGTGATCTGCAGTATCACCTATAATGCAGATATATACCTGATTATAGGGTGATCTGCAGAATAACCTATAATACAATGTTGCTTGCGAATTTTCACCAAAGTCATTTTCGTATCAAAAATCCCATTTTCGATTTCGCCGAATTTTCGCGAAAATAAGTACTATTTTCGCTTCAAAAGGCGAAATTTCGGCTGAATATTTTCACATTAATTTTCGCCTAAAGTCCGTTTTTTCGTGTTAAATATCTAAGCCCCCTTACAAGCTAGAATCACCAAATTTTCAGGGTATATTAAGATATGTGGGTACAAGAGGAAACATTTTTTTGCAAAAAGACCTTATAGTTTTTGAGAAAATCGATTTTAAAGTTTCAAAGGAAAAAAGTTTACATTTAAATGTAGTAAATGACAGTTACTGTAGCAAACCTAGCGGTAGTGTAAATTTAGTAATATCAAAAGAAAGGGCCAAGTGCAAAGGGCCAAGTGCAAGTGCCATGGGCCAAGTGCAAACGTGCCAAGAGCAAAGGGTCAAGGGCCAGCACAAAAGGGCCAAGTGCCAGCGCAAACGGCCAAGTGCCAGCTGCCAGCACAAAGGGCCAAGTGCCAGGCGCGGAGCTAGGGGGGGTCGGGGTAGGTCAAGTGCCCCCGGGCGCCGGGTCCCTAAGGGCGCCCAGCTGAGCTGATTTTTTTTTTTTCTCTGCGGAGGGGAGCAGCGCAGAGAAGAGAAGAGGGAGAGCTATGCGGACGGTGGAGAAGGGGGCCATCTCCCCCCCTTCTCTCACCTTAGGGCTCTCCCTCCCTCCATCGCTGTCCCCTCCGTTATTGTCCGGGTGCTGGCGCAGCGGGCGGGACTCACCTCCGTCTCGCTCCAGCGCCGGCCGGAAGTTCGGATCCCGCAGCCGCTGCTCTGGTCTGGACTAGACCAGAGCGGCAGATCCATCCGCGCTGCGACGAGACGGAGGTAAGTTCCGCCCGCCGCTGCCAGCACCCGGACATTAATGGAGGGGACAGCGAGGGAGGGAGAGCAGCTCTCCCTCTTCTCTGCGCTGCTCCCCTCCTGCTGGGGAGGCAGGGAGGGGGACACCTGGCTACCTACTCTGGGCATATATACCCCTGGCTACATATACTGGGCATATATACCCCTGGCTACATCTACTGGGCATATATACCCCCTGGCTACATCTACTGGGCATATATACCCCTGGCTACATCTACTGGGCATATATACCCCTGGCTACATCTACTGGGCATATATACCCCTGGCTACATCTACTGGGCATATATACCCCTGGCTACATCTACTGGGCATATATACCCCTGGCTACATCTACTGGGCATATATACCCCTGGCTACATCTACTGGGCATATATACCCCTGGCTACATCTACTGGGCATATATACCCCTGGCTACATCTACTGGGCATATATACCCCTGGCTACATCTACTGGGCATATATACCCCCTGGCTACATCTACTGGGCATATATACCCCTGGCTACATCTACTGGGCATATATACCCCTGGCTACATCTACTGGGCATATATACCCCTGGCTACATCTACTGGGCATATATACCCCTGGCTACATCTACTGGGCATATATACCCCCTGGCTACATATACTGGGCATATATACCCCCTGGCTACATATACTGGGCATATATACCCCTGGCTACATATACTGGGCATATATACCCCCTGGCTACATATACTGGGCATATATACCCCCTGGCTACATCTACTGGGCATATATACCCCTGGCTACATCTACTGGGCATATATACCCCTGGCTACATCTACTGGGCATATATACCCCCTGGCTACATATACTGGGCATATATACCCCCTGGCTACATATACTGGGCATATATACCCCCTGGCTACATATACTGGGCATATATACCCCCTGGCTACATATACTGGGCATATATACCCCCTGGCTACATGGACTGGGCATATATACCCCCTGGCTACATATACTGGGCATATATACCCCTGGCTACATATACTGGGCATATATACCCCTGGCTACATCTACTGGGCATATATACCCCTGGCTACATCTACTGGGCATATATACCCCTGGCTACATCTACTGGGCATATATACCCCTGGCTACATCTACTGGGCATATATACCCCTGGCTACATCTACTGGGCATATATACCCCTGGCTACATCTACTGGGCATATATACCCCTGGCTACATCTACTGGGCATATATACCCCTGGCTACATCTACTGGGCATATATACCCCCTGGCTACATCTACTGGGCATATATACCCCTGGCTACATCTACTGGGCATATATACCCCTGGCTACATCTACTGGGCATATATACCCCCTGGTTACATCTACTGGGCATATATACCCCTGGCTACATCTACTGGGCATATATACCCCTGGCTACATCTACTGGGCATATATACCCCCTGGCTACATATACTGGGCATATATACCCCCTGGCTACATATACTGGGCATATATACCCCCTGGCTACATATACTGGGCATATATACCCCCTGGCTACATATACTGGGCATATATACCCCCTGGCTACATGGACTGGGCATATATACCCCCTGGCTACATATACTGGGCATATATACCCCTGGCTACATATACTGGGCATATATACCCCTGGCTACATCTACTGGGCATATATACCCCTGGCTACATCTACTGGGCATATATACCCCTGGCTACATCTACTGGGCATATATACCCCTGGCTACATCTACTGGGCATATATACCCCTGGCTACATCTACTGGGCATATATACCCCTGGCTACATCTACTGGGCATATATACCCCTGGCTACATATACTGGGCATATATACCCCTGGCTACATCTACTGGGCATATATACCCCCTGGCTACATCTACTGGGCATATATACCCCTGGCTACATCTACTGGGCATATATACCCCTGGCTACATCTACTGGGCATATATACCCCTGGCTACATCTACTGGGCATATATACCCCCTGGCTACATCTACTGGGCATATATACCCCTGGCTACATCTACTGGGCATATATACCCCTGGCTACATCTACTGGGCATATATACCCCTGGCTACATCTACTGGGCATATATACCCCTGGCTACATCTACTGGGCATATATACCCCTGGCTGCATCTACTGGGCATATATACCCCCTGGCTACATATACTGGGCATATATACCCCCTGGCTACATATACTGGGCATATATACCCCTGGCTACATATACTGGGCACATATACGCCTGACTATATATACTGGGCACATATTATTCTCCTGGCTACATATACTGGGCATATATACCCCTGGCTACATATACTGGGCACATATACCTCTGGCTACATATACTGGGCACACATATCCCTGCCTACATATACTGGGCACATATACCCCTGGCTACCTGTTCTGTGGACATCTCTACCCCTGGCTACCTGTTCTGGGGACATCTATACCGCTGGCCACCTATTCTGGGGACATCTATACCGCTGGCCACCTATTCTGGGGATATCTATACTGCTGGCCACCTATTCTGGGGACAACTATAGACCTGGGGCTACCTATTTTTGGGGAACCACGTCAGATTGAGTGTATTTTGGAGAACTGCTGCCAGGTGAGAGGTGTCTACCATATTAAGGGGGCATTCTACCTATTTATGTGAAATGCTGTCTATTTATGTGACTCATGACTGCTGAATTTGTCTTGTTGGGGGCCTCATGGTTACTGAATTTGTCTTGTTGGGGGCCTCATGATTTGTTGGGGGCCTCAAGATCGCTGAATTTGTCTTGTTGGGGGCCTCATGATTGCTGAATTTGTCTTGTTGGGGGCCTCATGATTGCTAAATTTGTCTTGTTGGGGGCCTCATGATTGCTGAGTTGGTTATGTTGGGGGTCTCATGATTGCTGAATTTGTCTTGATGGGGGGGGGCTCATGATTGCTGAATTTGTCTTGGAACATGCTGGAAGGTACATACTGAGGGAGGGTGGGTGAGCGTGAGCCTGCTAACCTCCATATACATTTGGCTCCACCCATAACCACGCCCACATTTATTATGTGACCACGCCCCTTTATTATGTGACCACGCAACCTTGACTTTGGGGGGCGCAATAATAGTCTTTGTCCCCGGGCGCTGAAAACCCTAGCTACGCCTCTGCCAAGTGCAAGCGCAAAGGGCCAAGTGCAAGCGCAAAGGGCCAAGTGCAAAGGGCCAAGTGCCAGCACAAAGGGCCAAGGGCCAAGTGCAAGCGCAAAGGGCCAAGTGCAAAGGGCCATGCAAAGTGCAAAGTGCAAAATGCCAAGTGCCAAGTGCAAGCGCAAAGGGCCAAGTGCCAAGCGCAAAGGGCCAAGTGCCAAGCGCAAGGACCAAGTGCCAAGTGCAAGCACAAAGGGCCAAGTGCAAGCGCAAAGGGCCAAGTGCAAGCGCAAAGGGCCAAGTACCAAGCACAAGCACAAAGGGCCAAGTGCAAGCGCCAAGGGCCAAGTGCAAGCACCAAGGGCCAAGTGCAAAGGGCCAAGTGCAAAGGGCTAAGTGCAAAGGGCTAAGTGCAAAGGGCTAAGTGCAAAGGGCCGTGCAAAGGGCCATGCAAAGTGCAAAGGGCTATATCTATAAAGTGCAAGACCTTATAGTTTTTGAGAAAATCGATTTTAAAGTTTCAAAGGAAAAAAGTTTACATTTAAATGCAGTAAATGACAGTTACTGTAGCAAACCTAGCAGTAGTGTAAATTTAGTAATATCAAAAGAAAGGGCCAAGTGCAAAGGGCCAAGTGCCATGGGCCAAGTGCCAAGTGCAAACTGCCAAGTGCAAAGGGCCAGGTGCCAGCGCAAAGGGCCAAGTGCCAGCGCAAAGGGCCAAGTGCCAGCGCAAAGGGCAAAGGGCCAAGTGCAAGCACAAAGGGCCAAGTGCCAAGTGCAAGCGCAAAGTGCCAAGTGCAAGCGCAAAGGGCAAAGGGCCAAGCGCCAAGTGCAAAATGCAAAGTGCAAAATGCAAAGTGCAAAATGCAAAGTGCAAAATGCAAAGTGCAAGCGCAAAGGGCTAAGTGCCAAGTTCAAGTGCAAAGGGCCAAGTGCAAGCACAAAGGGCCAAGTGCAAGCACAAAGGGCCAAGTGCCAAGTGCAAGCACAAAGGGCCAAGTGCAAGCGCAAAGGGCCAAGTGCCAGTGCAAAGGGCCAAGTGCAAGCGCAAAGGGCAAAGGGTCAAGCGCCAAGTGCAAAGGGCCATGCAAAGTGCAAAATGCCAAGTGCAAAATGCAAAGTGCAAAATGCCAAGTGCAAGCGCAAAGGGCCAAGTGCCAAGTTCAAGTGCAAAGGGCCAAGTGCAAGCGCAAAGGGCCAAGCGCAAGCGCAAAGGGCCAAGCGCAAGTGCAAAGGGCCAAGTGCAAGCGCAAAGGGCCAAGTGCAAAGGGCCAAGTGCAAAGGGCCATGCAAAGTGCAAAGGGCCATGCAAAGTGCAAAGGGCCATGCAAAGTGCAAAGTGCCAAGTGCAAAGTGCCATGCAAAGTGCACTTTGCATTTAACACTTTGCACTTGGCACTTTGCATTTGACACTTTGCACTTGGCACTTTGCATTTGACACTTTGCACTTGGCACTTTGCATTTGACACTTTGCACTTGGCACTTTGCATTTAACACTTTGCACTTTGCATTTGACACTTTGCACTTTGCATTTAACACTTTCCACTTGGCACTTTGCACTTTGCATTTGACACTTGGCCCTTTGCACTTGGCCCTTTCTCTTGATATTACTAAATTTACACTACCGCTAGGTTTGCTACAGTGACTGTCATTTACTGCATTTAAATGTATACTTTTTTCCTTTGAAACTTTAAAATCGATTTTCTCAAAAACTTTAAGGTCTTTTTGCAAAAAAAATTTTCCTCTTGTACCCACATATCTCCTTAATATACCCTGTAAATTTGGTGATTCTAGCTTGTAACGGGGCTTAGATATTTAACGCCAAGTGCAAAATGCAAAGTGCAAAATGCCAAGTGCCAGCGCAAAGGGCCAAGTGCCAAGTTCAAGTGCAAAGGGCCAAGTGCAAGCGCAAAGGGCCAAGCGCAAGCACAAAGGGCCAAGTGCAAGTGCAAAGGGCCAAGTGCCAAGTTCAAGTGCAAAGGGCCAAGTGCAAGCGCAAAGGGCCAAGCGCAAGCACAAAGGGCCAAGTGCAAGTGCAAAGGGCCAAGTGCAAGCACAAAGGGCAAAGGGCCAAGTGCAAAGGGCCAAGTGCAAAGGGCCATTCAAAGTGCAAAGGGCCATGCAAAGTGCATAGGGCCATGCAAAGTGCAAAGTGCCAAGTGCAAAGTGCCATGCAAAGTGCCAAGTGCAAAGTGCACTTTGCATTTAACACTTTGCACTTGGCACTTTGCATTTGACACTTTGCACTTGGCACTTTGCATTTGACACTTTGCACTTGGCACTTTGCATTTAACACTTTGCACTTTGCATTTGACACTTTCCACTTGGCACTTTGCACTTTGCATTTGACACTTGGCCCTTTGCACTTGGCCCTTTCTTTTGATATTACTAAATTTACACTACCGCTAGGTTTGCTACAGTGCATGTCATTTACTGCATTTAAATGTATACTTTTTTCCTTTGAAACTTTAAAATCGATTTTCTCAAAAACTATAAGGTCTTTTTGCAAAAAAAATGTTCCTCTTGTACCCACATATCTCCTTAATATACCCTGTAAATTTGGTGATTCTAGCTTGTAACGGGGCTTAGATATTTCGTCTTTCGAAATTAAAATAGTCATTATTTTCGCGAAAATTCGGCGAAAAGAATATTTGCATTTTCGCTCATCACTACTATAATACTGGTATATCAGAAGCTGATGTGACAACAAATACAGATGGTGTTTGGTGCAACAGTAATACTGATCAGAGCTATACCTCACCAGAGGAGCTGGTGGGTACTATCAGTACAGTGCCTCTCACCAGAGTTAAGGGCCCTCTGGTGAGAGTAGAGTAGTCAGACAGATCGGGTTTGGCAACATACAGACAGATGCAGTACAAAATCGGAAGGCAGAGTCAGGAAGATATAAACAAGCAGAGTAGGCAGCAAGATCAGATGAGCAAAGGTACAGAATCACTGAGCAAGAGAGTGGTCAGAACGAGCCAGAGTCATGCACAAATAATAATACAGTAAGGTAAATCTTTAAGGCTATCAAACAATTCCTATCTTGTGTGAAATCCCTGGTTTCCTCCCGGATCAAAGCACACCGGAACTATCTAAGGGTCTGAGCGCTAACACGAAGTATTCGCAGCAGCAGACAAGTTGCGAGTGACACAGCTAGGCTTATGAAGCAGAGGAGACCCCTCCGTCACGCCTACTCCTCTCAGGCAATGAGGAGCGGCGAGTGTCTCCTCTGACGTCAGCCGACCGGCCGGTCAGCTGACGCACATCCTCCCCGCGTAAAGGTCCTGTCTGTGCACGCGCGCGACAAAGCAACCCGCTGTGCAACTGACAGTTCCGTCCTCGGCGTTTTGTAAGAAGTGTTATAAGTAACTTGAATTTCATTCCGCAGCTTTTACCAGTGCACCGGCTGTGAAGAGGAGAAGATTTAACTGACCTGTAATGTGAAAAGAATATATATATTTGTGTTGAGAGTTGTTACAGGTTGAGAAGTTACCAGTTGACCATTGTTTTAGGTCACAAATAAATTCTTGATATTCGCATTTAAAGTGAGTGTCCAAGGAACAAAAAAAAAAAAAGATCCATTTACCTGGGGCTTCCTGCAGCTTGTGGCAGCCGTCCTGTGTCCTTGCCGCAGCTCCGGAGGCTCCCGGTCTTCTCCGCTGCAGAACCGAACCTCGCAACGTCGGGTTCCGGGTCGGCGTCTTCTGCACTCCACGCACTGGTCACATAGTCCTGCCGACGTCATCAGGACGGTACTGCGCAGACGCAGAACTACTGTGCCTGCGCAGTACAGTCCTAGTGACATCGGCCGGACCATGTGACCCGCGTGGTTGAGTGCAGAAGACGCCGACCTGGTGAGGTCGGGTTCTGCAGTGGAGAAGACCGGGAGCCTCCGAAGCTGCGGCGAGGGCACAGGACGGCTTCCACGGGCTGGAGGAAGCCCCAGGTAAGTGGATCTTTTTTTTTTCCTTGGATGTTTCCTTTAAAACCGTGTCTGGTGGATTTCTCTCAGTCGGGGTAGAAGGAGAGTCAAATCGGGTTACACTATCCTAATTTATGGAACACCAGGGGTGCTGCTAAAGTTTTTGTGGCCCCAAGCGGCACATAATTTGTGGCCCTCTACCCTCCCCCCCCCCCCATCAGAGTCACATTCTCATAATTGGAAGCCAAAGGTGCCCCCCCATAGGTTGTCCTCCAGTATAGGTAGGTAGCCAAAGGTGAACCTCCCCTCACAGTATAGGTAGCCAAACAAGTCACAGCATGGGAGGCCCTTACTGTGGTGAGGCCCCAAGTGGCTGCTTAGTATTGATGATCGTAATCAGCTAATTACAATTACGAACATTTTTATATGCATTTCATTAATTTCGCCTATACGTAATTATGATTTGTACATTTAATTGATTTTGTATAGTCATTTGTGATTTTGCATAAGATTTTGCTTAAAGCGGAATATAACCCAGCATTTCAACTTTGCTCTAAAACATTATTTACAGTATATTATATGCAACCAGCATTTTTTTTTTACTAGACCAGCATTGGAAGGGTTACACAGGGCTTTAAAGTTCCTGGAGATTTCTGCAGACGCATTCGAAGCTGACATAGATACATTTTGTTTACATAAATGTATCTAAGTGTTGAATGTGACTCATCTCCCTGACTGAGAAGGAGTTGGAGGACAGCCAAAGAGTGTGTAACATTTCTCAATAGATACATATAACTAAATAGAATGTAACAATCTGAACTTCTGCATATCTCTCCACTGAACTTTAAACCTCTGTGTTTAACCCTTCCAATGCTGGTCTAGTAAAAAAAAAATGCTTTTTGCATATAATATGCTGTAAATAATGTTTTAGAGCAAAGTTGAAATGCAGGGTTATATTCCGCTTTAACTTTCATGTAATTTTGTGCCGACTTTAGCAGTGAATAGCAAAGCCCCCATACAGGCTATTGCCACCAAAATTATTACATATGTTAAGGAGCATATTGGGCACAAGTCACAATTTTTTGTTTCCAAAAAGACCTTGTAATTTTTGAGAAAATCCATCTTAAAAATGCAAAGAAAAAATGTTTTTTAAACTCAGAAAAATGTCAATTTTAAAACCATTTTTCTTTGCATTTTTAAAATCGATTTTCTCAAAAACTACAAGGTCTTTTTGAAAAATTCTTTTTTTTTTTTAATTGTACCCGATATTCTCCTTAACAATTTTGGTGTCAATAGCAGGTATGGGGGCTTTGCTATTAACCACTAAAGTCGGCACAAAATTAGACGAAATTTCGCAAAAATCGCTCTAAACATTACGTGAAACTATGAAATATTACTATTACGTACTAAATTAATTACGATTTACCCTGAAATATCGCATTACAATTACGATGCGTAATTGCGAATTTCTGCATTTATCGCATTTTCAGAATTAATGAAAAATCTTTCAGTATTGCCACCAAAAAACAGAAAATATTTCCTTTACATAGCTACCAAAATTGAGGACCTTGTGGTTCCACAATGCCGAGCGCTCGCTGTTTATCTGACACCAAAAATTAAACTTTCTTGCCACTAATTGTAGCTTGTACTATTGCCACCTGTGGCGGCAGGGAGTTGGGCACAGGCATGGGGGTTAGTGTTAGGCAGCGCAGTGGGGGTGGACTAGCCCAGGGTTAGGCAGCGGGGGTGGAGTCATTAGGTTAAGGCATAGGTAGAGGGAGGGTTCAGTGTGAGATTAGGCAGAGGCTTTAGTATACATTACCTGGTCCCGGGCTCCTTCACTTCCTGGTAGGTTGCAGCTGTTCTGCAGTCAGCCAATCACCATGCAGCTTCAGTCACTGCATGGTGATTGGCTGGCTGCAGGACTTCTGCACACTAAACAGGAAGTGGAGGAGACATGGTCACCGGGACCAGGTAAAGTATGAGAGATGCTGGTGATGACATCTTCTTACTAAGGTTATTTAACGTTTTAGGACATTTCTGAAACTTTAAATAAATTTAGTAGCAAGAAGCAGTGGCGTAGCTAAGGAACTGTGGGCCCCGATGCAAGTTTTACATTTGGGCCCTCCAAGCACTCTATACATAACAATTGCTACGGCGCACCAAAACCTGCCAATGGCAACCACAGTGTCAGAGGTCCAAGAAGGGAATGGGGAACAGTTTGTTAGTGATTACCACTATTCAAAGTATCTATAGAAGTGATTATTATGAGCACAGGACCAATAGAGAGCTAAAACAGAAGTTGAGGGAGGGCCCCTCTGGCCCAAGGGCCCCGATGCGGTCACAACCTCTGCAACCCCTATTGCTACGCCCCTGGCAAAATGCCATTATTGGCATTACCCTGCGCCTTTTTTTGCGGCACTTTTTGAATGTACCCCAACAGCGCCGAGCCGAGGCAGAGGCAAGAGAGGCTCCAGTCTCAGGGCGCAGTGTAGGAGGGGTGCACAACTCACTCAGTTATCATTCCCCTATTGTGTTTGAAACAGAGAGAAATAAGAAAAGGGGATACATGGCAGTGACTGCAAGCCAGATAACTAGAGATTAAGGCATTGGGGGCTCTGGGGCACCTCTTACTCTAATAGCAATCCTTGTGTGACGGCTGGGGTGGGAGGGATGGAGGGGCGCACTTTGGTGTCTCAGTCTTGGGTGCTGGAGGACCTTGTCCTGGCTCTGTACCCTATATGGTAACCCGCATGAACTGTTGCTATGCATCTGAATAGGTTGGATTTTTTTCTCCTGTTCATGAAAAACAGGCCTGGATTTACCTCATTGGAGCCTATTGGCACAGATGTCCTGCACCTTAGACTTCACCCTCCCTGAACCCACAAACCCCCACCTAACCGCACCGCAAGTGTGCTGGCTGGCCCTGCAGTCACGTCTTCCTTACTTCCCTTGCCCACCATAGGTAGCTACAGATACCCCTAAGTATTAGGTAGCCAAAGGTACCTTCTGAGATGCCCCTGACTGAAGGGAGATCTTGTCAGTGTAATTTCTAGAGCCATGTTAGTACCTCATTTATACTCTCACCAGAACTCTGCATAGGGATGGAGGGAGGGAGGCGTTCGGGAAGGGGAGCGAGCCACCTTTCCATCATCAGGCGCCTGTAGACACATGCCTACAGTGCCTTATGGTAATTCCTGCCCTGATGAAAAGTTTAGTTGGGTTTATCGGGGGAAGTTGCTCTCTCTGCCCAAGATTGTCTATATGGACCAAGCATTGCTGTGTATCGTGGTAGATGAAGCCATCTGTCTTAATCACACCAGCTGGTTATTCTTGTTGTCCATAGTGTTTAATGGCCACTGATCGTGCGCTCAAAATAGTTTCCTGGAATGTGAAAGGGCTTAGGTCACCAGGTAATCGGTCGCGATAATTGCACCGTCTCAAAAAACTTCGAGCAGATGTTGTAATATTGCGAGAAACTCATCTGAGGGAGAAAGAGTTCAGATTTCTAGAGAAAAAGTGGGTGGCAAAATGTATTGGGTCCCCAGCGCAAGAGAGGAGGGGGTGGAGGGCGTGATCACGATAATCAGTAGCAAATTGCAGGCTACCGTGGAATGTTTGGAACATGATGGTGAGGGCAGGTGGCTTTATGTACAACTCAAAAAAACTCCAGGGGATACCTTCTCGATCTTTAATATATTTGCTCCTAATGGAACCCATTCATGGTACAATAAAAACATTAGATTTTCCCGTTTAATCAACCAAAGCGATCAAATCGATTGAAAGTCGAATTTTTTTTTTTAATCAAGAAAAATAATCGATTATCCTGTTTTTTGGATAAAAATCCGATCGGACACGCTGTAAAAAACGTAATATTCGATCCACGGAATAATCGAACGAAAATATCTAGTTGAAAAAAATGAAAAAATGGTATCATGTATGGGCACCTTAACACAGATCAGCAATCTTATTACAATTGTTACAGATTGCCCAGCAAGCTCATGGTGAACGAGAGCTCTTAGGAGTGTATAAGGGGCTGTGAAGGACCTAAAAGCCCTCTTACTAAAATGTTATGCAAAACAAAAGTTTGTCTTCTTAAAACGAAGGTATTTGCGATAATTCAGGTTGGAGTGAGCATATGTCTCCCATGATGCATCAGTGCTGAATAGGAGTGTATAAGGGGGGTCAGATAAAAACGGCGCACAGCCCCGATGGTATAAAAATGGCGTTGCATTGAATTACATTATAAAATGATATTCAGCAGCATTAGTGTTTAAAAATGGCACATGGCGCAAACCGTTAAATATCGTTTTATAACGTTGCTTGCCGGAGGTAGGGGAGTTAGTGTTAGCCAGCCGGGGAGCATAGTCCGGGCTTAGGCAAAGGTAGAGGGAGGGTTTAGTGTGAGAGAGGCAGGGTGCTTTGAGGCAGTGGGAGAGCAGGTGACAAAGGTGGAGGGGTTTGTAAACATTACCTGGTCCCTGATGATCGCGTCTTCTCTCCAATTCCTACTTAGTTTGAATGAGTTCTGCAGCCAGCCAATCAGCATGTGGCTTCAGTCCCTGCATGGTGACTGGCCGGCTGCAGGACTTTTGCAAACTAAACAGGAAGTGGAGAGGAGAAGGAATCGCCGGGACCAGGTAACGTATGAGAGATGCTGCTAATGACATCTTATTACTAAAGTTATTTAACATTTCAAGACATTTCTGAAGTGTTAACCACTTGAGGACCACAGTGGTAAACCCCCCTAAAGACCAGGCTCATTTTCACTAAAATGGCCACTGCAGCTTTAAGGCCAAGCTGCAGGGCTGCACAACACAGCACAAGAGTGATTCACCCCCCTCCCCCCCACACACACACACAAACAGAGCTCTCTGTTGGTGGGGTCTGATTGCCCCCAGTTGTTTATTTTCAAATAAATATTTATTTGTGTGTTTTTGTGCTTTTTTTTTACTCTTTGTCCTTTTTTTTTTTTTTTTTAACAAACCCCTCCCTCCCCCCAGCCGGCCAATCCTGGCGATCGGCTGTCATAGGCTTCTGCCTATGACAGCCGATCGCTCACTTGTCCCCCAGGGGGACAGCCGTGTCACACGGCTGTCCCCAGTACAGCGCTGCTGCTGATCACAGCGCTGTACTGAGTGAAAAGACGGCAGATTTGCCGTCTAACAGTCACCCAAGCGGCAATCGCCGCTCGGAGACTGAAGGCGGGGCATAGCTCTGCCCCCCGAGTAGGAGATGCCCGCGCAGCCTGCGCGCAATCTCTTGTAAATCCCAGCCCCAGGACTTGACACCAATCAGCGTTAGGCGGTCCTGGGGCTGCCGCCGCGGTCACGCCCGTTGGCGTGAGGCGGTCGCACAGTGGTTAAATAATTTTAGTAGCAAGATGCCATTATTGGCATCATCCCGCGCCATTTTTCACAGGCGCCATTTTTGAATGCACCCCATGTCTTTGTTGTCCCTGTAAGCTAACCACACCTCCAGAACTGCTAAAATGCAATGATGTGTCAGTTTGTACAGAGCCATAATAATCCAACATGCATACAGACATACAGTTTTGTATTGGTTGATCCTCGTCATCATGGCAAACTTACTAACATTCTAGTAAGAGGGCTTTTTGGTCCTCTGTAGCCCCTTATACAGGTACAGTCAGAAATGGCGCCTGTGAAAAATGCAAGAATTTGCATAGTCAGCAGAGATGCATTGTGGGAGACATCATATGCTCACTCCAATTTTCTCAAATACCTTCTGTTTTAAGAAGCCAAACTTTGGTTTTTATTACAATAGCCTGATTAACCGATTACTGCAAGCGGATTGACATCATGTTATTGTAGGAGGCGATTGGAACAATATTATGTCTAGGGAACAGGATAGATCACATACGCATGGTCGATGGAAAACCAAACAGAAGCCAACAATCCTACCGGATTGCATAACAGGATTGGCAATTGCCGCATTTCTTCCGGTTGGAAATCCGTATTTCCGCATTGGAATGCAGAAATACTAATGCAGAACGTAGATTTTCACAGAAATTTTAAGCCAATCAGAAGACTCACAATGAATGAACCAATCAGAGAATGTGGATTTTTGGGCGAAAATTTTGACGGAAAATCCACATTACCGATATTCAGTAATTTTAAGCCAATCAGAAGACTCAAAAAGCCAGAATGAATTAGCCAATCAGATAATGCATTTTTTCACGAAACTCTGTTTACCGATATTCGGTAATTTTAAGCCAATCGGAACTTCAGAAGACTTACAAACATTTTTGCAAAAATTTTGGGCGGAAAATCAGCACCAAAATGCAGAAATACGCCGAAGGCGGAAAGCGGTAACGGTGATCTGCATTGGCGGTAAGCGGAAATTCTGTGGAAGTGGACATCGCCATTTCTGACCATCCTGATTTCAGACCATAGCCCGGTTCTTATACAATTGCAGTCAACTCTACCGAGGGGGTCGGATGTCATTTGCCGTTATCCCCAGCATCTCTATGGGGAAGATTTCTTCCAACAAATCTACCGAGGGGGTCGGATGTCATTTGCCGTTTTCCCCAGCATCTCTATGGGGAAGATCTCTTCCAACAAATCTACCGAGGGGGTCGGATGGCATTTGGCATTTTCCCCAGCATCTCTATGGGGAAGATTTCTTCCAACAACTCTACCGAGGGGGTCGGATGGCATTTGGCATTTTCCCCAGCATCTCTATGGGGAAGATTTCTTCCAACAACTCTACCGAGGGGGTCGGATGGCATTTGGCATTTTCCCCAGCATCTCTATGGGGAAGATCTCTTCCAACAAATCTACCGAGGGGGTCGGATGGCATTTGGCATTTTCTCCAGCATCTCTATGGGGAAGATCTCTTCCAACAACTCTACTGAGGGGGTCGGACGTCATTTGCCGTTTTCCCGAGCATCTCTATGGGGAAGATCTCTTCCAACAACTCTACCGAGGGGGTCGGACGTCATTTGCCGTTTTCCCCAGCATCTCTATGGGGAAGATCTCTTCCAACAACTCTACCGAGGGGGTCGGACGTCATTTGCCGTTTTCCCGAGCATCTCTATGGGGAAGATCTCTTCCAACAACTCTACCGAGGGGGTCGGACGTCATTTGCCGTTTTCCCCAGCATCTCTATGGGGAAGATCTCTTCCAACAACTCTACCGAGGGGGTCGGGATGTCATTTGGCATTTTCCCCAGCATCTCTATGGGGAAGATCTCCTCCAACAACTCTACCGAGGGGGTTGGATGGCATTTGGCATTTTCCCCAGCATCTCTATGGGGAAGATCTCTTCCAACAACAATTGCGATCCTGGTGGCTAGAATTCTGCGATGATAACGTGTCGCACAAATATAACCAACTTTTATTTTGGGACACAGCTAAGGCAGTCCTAAGAGGGAAAATCATTGCGTATACTATACCTCCCAACTTTTTGAGATAAGAAAAAAGGGCATTAAGCCACACCTCTAACCACGCCCCCAGCACACCCCCTAGGCATGCATACCATCAAGATTTCATAAGATGTTGTTTTATCATTCAAACCACACTGGTCCTTTCTATCCTGGTTCATTTTCCTACATATTAACATGTGAAAATAAGAAATGTATCAATTTAAAAGAATGGGAATAAAGTTTAGAGTTAACTTAACACATTTTTCAGTAGAAAAGGACACATATTTACAGAGATCTGTACATCAGTCCTGAAAGAGGGACACTGAGGAAGAAAGAGGGACAGAGAGATTGTGTTCCCAAAGAGGGACTGTTCTGCTAAAAGAGGGACAGTTGGGAGCTATGTGTATGATGCCACAAAAAAAAAGTACAGAGCAAGAATACCTTTCCTGATAAAAATCAGCTACAGCTTTAACTAGAGATGCTTGGATTAAAGCCAAAATGACTACTGACAAATGGTTTAGGCAGAGGGAAACATTGCTTAAAGGATACCCGAGGTGACATGTGACGTGATGAGATAAACATGTGTATGTACAGTGCCTAGCACACTAATAACTAGGCTGTGTTCCTTTTTTCCCTTTCTCTACCTGAAAGAGTTAAATATCAGGTATGTAAGTGGCTGACTCAGTCCTGACTCAGACAGGAAGTGACTACAGTGTGACCCTCACTGATAAGAAATTCCAACTATAAAACACTTTCCTAGCAGAAAATGGCTTATGAGAGCAAGAAAGAGGTAAAAAGGGGAATTTCTTATCAGTGAGGGTCACACTGTAGTCACTTCCTGTCTGAATCAGAACTGAGTCAGCCACTTACATACCTGATATTTAACTGTTTCAGGCAGAGAAAGGAAAAAAAGGAACACAGCATAGTTATTTGTGTGCTATGCACTGTACATACAAATGTCTATCTCATTATGTCACATGTCACTTCGGGTATCCTTAAAGCCATAGAAAGATCTGCAGCATTATAAATATGGGTGTAAAGCTGGGAAAATATTGGCTAACAAGGCCAAGGGGAGACGCCCACCTTTAATTATACAAAGTCTTAGAGCAGAAACGTTTTATAACAATATGCTTCCACATACCCGAAACAGGAAGTGACAGCAAGCTTACGTCATGCGCACATCACTTCCTGCTTGGCCAGTGGCCAGACAGGGAACTTCGTGTTATTGCAGGTCTGAAGGCCTGTTTCTGTTGGTGCGGCGGAAGCTGCCGCCAGTTTACAGTGTGAAACCGCCTCAAGCTATTGACCCAAATCTAGTTACTCAGTGGTTGGCCAGGGCGAAATTATTCAAATTACCTCAGGAAGACAGAGATCTGCTCAATGCGGACATCTCAGAGATGGAGATAAAGGCAACCATAAATCCCTAGCCAGACACAAAGCGCCTGGGCCAGACGGTCTGCCATCAGAATGCTATAAAATATTGCAGCAAAAAGTTACACCAGTTCTGCGAGTGGTCTAAAAAAAAACAATGGAAGAGTCTAATATTCCCCTGCAGACAGCCAAAGCCGCCTACATTAAACTGCTTCGTAAAGAAGGAAAGGATCTGCAGCTTTTAGGGTCATACAGACAGACCCATTTCTCTTATAAATCAGGACTTAGAAATCCTCACTAAATTGATGGGGGATAGGCTGGCTTCCTTTGTTCCTAACCCTATAAGTAGAGATGGCTCGAACCTCCGATTTTCGGTTCGCGAACCCAGTTTGCGAACTTCCGCGGAAGGTTCGGTTCGCGCAAACTTTCTCGAACCGCAATAGACTTCAATAGGGAGGCAAACTTTGAAAACTGGAAACACTCATACTGGCCAGAAAAGTGATGGAAAACGTGTTTCAAGGGGTCTAACACCTGGACCCCCAGGTGGCGGAGTGGGATACACGCCAAAAGTCAGAGGGAAAAATCTGGATTTGACGCAAAGCAGCGTTTTAAGGGCAGATATCACATTGAATGCTAAATTGCAGGCCTAAAGTGCTTTCAAACATCTTGCATGTGTATACATCAATCAGGGAGTGTAATTAGAGTTCTGCTTCACACTGACACACCAAACTCACTGTGTAACGCACCGCAAACAGCTGTTTGCGTAGTGACGGCCGTGCTGGACTGGTGCGCAACATGACCAGAGTGTAGGCCGTGTCGGTTTTCCAGCCCATATGGTCGCCGGGCTGTGGTAGCTCAATGATAGAACAACAGTGACTGTCCAGCTGATCAAATTTGCTCTGTCCACAATGAAGCAACGACCTTATTATCTTCTTGTATGTAGGTAGGCATAGGTAGGTGTCCCAGTAGTTAGCTAGGCATAGGTAGGAGTCCCAGTATAGGTAGGTAGGCATAGGTAGGTCCCCTAGTATAGGTAGGTAGGCATAGGTAGGTGTCCCCATATAGGTAAGTAGGTGCCCCAGTAGTTAGGTAGGCATAGGTAGGTGTCCCAGTATAGATAGTTAGGCAGGGCCTGGCTGGCACAGTAATAACAATTATCAAGGTCCAGCTGCAACAGATAGGGCTGTATAATGTCAGTGTCAGTGAGCAACACAAAAAAAAAACACATCAGGAGAACATTAGCTCTCAAAAGAGCTGTTGAGGGGTGCTATTTTAGCAATAACAATCAGCAAGGAGCAAGCTAACAAGCCAAGAGCCTAACTAATCTTTCCCTAGGAGAAACAGTCTGAAGCAGCTCGCCCTACTCTCACTATTGCAGGCACATGAGTGAGCATGGCCGGATTTCTGGCAAGGCCACATAGGCCATGGCCTAGGGCACCAGATAAACAAGGGGCGGCCTGCAGACAGTGGGCATTATTTGCAAGTGTCCAAACAAATGAAAGTGGTCAGGATAACTGCACTATTAGTACCAGCTGGCATCTGCCTGTGCTGTGTTACAGGCAGCTGCAGTCCGTTAACCAAACGTTTGTGAACAGTGTGTGACTAGCAAAAAGCCAGACCTTGTCCAATAACATAGCAGCAGCTGCAGGCAGTTGCAGAAGGCCGGTTCTCACGTACTTGGTGTGGGGGATGAAAGGACCTGGGGCAGCACCAGCAAATAGTACAGAATACAGAAGGCAGTGTCTCACAGTACCCATTTCTTAATTATTGATTGGCCAGCGCTGTTACCCTGGAGACAGCAGTGGGTACAGGACTCACTTTTACGTGTTGCTGGCCCCACCCAATGTCCAATTGTGAGCCACTTTTGACTATGTGTGTTTGGTGGAAGGCTCCCAGCACGCCCATCACCTGTAGATCGCTTGATTGACCAGTTCCCCCGTGTGACATGATTGATTCACTTCACGTTGCCATGGAGACCTCGGCACTAGCCCCAATAGTGGACACCATCGGCCCAAAAAGTTTGGGTGTGTGTGGAGAGAGGTGGTAGGATACGGTTTCGGTTGGGGCGGCTGGTAATAGTCGGCCTTGGGCGGTAAGAAGTACAAATCCGGCCCTGCGAGTGAGTGTAATGGCCGGCGGAGCCTGCCTTATATAAGGGGGGGGGGGCTGGGAGTGCCTGCTGACTGTGATGTAGAGGGTCAAAGTTGACCCTAATGGAGCATTATGGGGCGAATCGAACTTCCGGGAAAGTTTGCCTTCGACGGCGTATGCAAACCACCCAAGGTTCGCCTGGAGCCGTTCGCAGGCGATCCGTTCGGGCCATCTCTACTTATAAGGGCTGGTGCATACCAGAGCGATTCTGGAGTGTTTTTTAAACCGCTTGCAGGGGGGAAACCGCTTGGCTAATGAAAGTGAATGGGATGGTGCACACCAGAGCGGTTCGTTTTTTCCACAAACGCAAACTCAGGGGCTGCAGCAATTTTTTAGATTTCTGAGGCGTTTCTGCCTCAATTTTAAAGTATAGGAAAGTGGAAAACCGCTCTGAAAAACGCCAGATCAGAGCGGTTTTCCAGGCGTTTTTGTTACAGAAGCTGTTCAGTAACAGCTTTTACTGTAACAATATTTGAAATCTGCTACACAAAAAACGCTCCAAAAAACGCTAGGCATATTTAGAAAACGTCTCTAAGCATGCCTAAAATTGCTCTGAAATTTGCTTCAAAAACCTCTAGCGTTTTGCAGATCTGCTAGAGGTTTTTGGTGTGCACTGGGCCTAAGACCTAGTCAGGTGGGTTTTGAGCGAGGTCGAGCAGCAGTCACTAATAATAGGAAACTAATAAATGTCCTGAAATTTGTTAAGGCTTATCCTAAGGGCCTGTTCAGACTATGCGCGTTCCTAGACGTTTTCAGGGAACGTGTCTGGGTACCAAAAACGCATAGGAACGGCTCCTAATGCTTTTGAATGGGCTAGTTCACATGTATGCGTATGAGACGCATACGTTTCTCATCCGCATTGCTGCACGCAGTTCTGTGCGTTACGCATAGAAACGGACGCAATGAAAGTCTATGGACGCGTATCAAAAACGCGTACTATTGCGTTTTTAGCGTCCGTTTTCCTCTGTGGTTCCCATAATTCTTTTTTTTCCCCTGGGTCACGTGTGTGTGTGTGCAAAACTCAATAGAATACGCATTAGAACGCAATAAAAACGCATGCGTTTTTCAACTTGCGTTTCTTTGATTTTAAACGCATTCTTCATACACTTATAAAATTAGCGCACCCCTCAGCCTTGACGTCGAAAAGTTGTTTGACGTTGTTAACTGGGACTGGTTGCAATCTGCTTTAGATAAAATTGGGATCATGGGGAGCTTCCAGATGCTGATTAACCACTTAAAGACGATGGTGTAAAGGTGTGTACACACATCAGATAAAAGTCTTTGGAAAATGAAAGATCACAGACCAATTTTACCCCCTTCCATGCAGATACTGATCTGTTGAGTGTGTACAGCATCTGTGTGTGCAGCATCTTGCAAAGATTTTTATCTGATGGGAAGTTCAGCTCCATAGAATAGACTGTGTAGAGTATGGCTCTCATACTACATGGAAGGGGGTAAAATTGGTCTGCGATCATTCATTTTCCAAAGACTTTTATCTGATGTGTGTACCCACCTTTAAACCTCCCCCCCCCCCCCCCCCCCCCCCTAATGACCAGGCCATTTTTTACCATTTAGGCCACTGCAGCTTTAAGACCTCGCTGCAGGGCCGTACAACTCACCACACAAGTGATTCCCCCCCCCCCCCATTTTTTATTTTATTTTCTAATCAGCCTATGACAGCGGATCGCCTTTGTGCCTCAGGAGGGGACAGCCGAGTGACACGGTTGTCCCCTATACAGCGATGCCCTAGATCGCAGCGCTGTACCATGTAAATAGACGGTGCCATTTCCCCGTCTAACAGTCTCCTAGCGGCGATTGGCGCTGGGAAACTGATGGCGGAGCGGAGCTCCGTCATTCATGCGTAAATGCGTAAAGGGTGTCCCCTGTCCCCTCTTCTGTTCGATATACTGTAGCGCTAGAACCATTGTTGCGTTTACAACAAGCAAAAGAGGTGACAGGCCCAGATGTTAATAGGGTAAAGGTTTCACAAGCAGTATTCGCAGATGATGTACTACTATTCCTAAATGATCCTATAAATGTCATGGAAATAGAATAAAAAACATTGTTTGGAAATAAAGGCGAGTACAGAGGCCACAAAAGTGATGGAAAAGATGTTTCAAGGGGTCTAACACCTGGAGGGGGGCATGGCGGAGTGGGATACACGCCAAAAGACGCGGGGAAAATTACGGATTTGACGCACAGCAGGGTTTTAAGGACAGAAATCGCATTGCATTGCTAAATTGGAGGCCTAAAGTGCTTTAAAACATCTTGCATGTGTATACATCAATCAGGGAGTGTAATTAGTGTACTGCTTCACACTGGCACACCAAACTCACTGTGTAACGCACTGCAAACAGCTGTTTGTGTAGTTATGGCCGTGCTGGACTGGTGCGCATGATGGCGAGAGTGCAGGCGATGGCGGTTTTCAAGCCCATATGGTCGGGCTGAGGTAGCACAATGACAAAACAACAGTGACTGTCTAGCTGATCGAATTTGGTCTGTCCACAATGAAGCAACAACCTTATTATCTTGGGTCAGGTGTGCACCCCAACACACTCATATAGGTCATTGCTTCATTGTGATACGCAAGCCCCTTCACCGCGGCAAGGTAACGATCAGGAAGGGGAATCGACACATGTACATGTCTTTTGTTTTGTTGTTGCAGCCGCAGTGCAGCCAGAAAAATAAGGCAGGCATGTACACGCACCAGAAAAAATTACTATTGTCTTTGTTAGCGGCCGCTGCTAGCAGCGGCCTTAAAAATTTAGGAATCCACCTGGAGTCCTGGACCCTGTTGGTGGTGGCAGAGAAGGCAGTCAAGCAGCCTGCAGGCAGAGATGCTGTGTGGGGGGACTGACTTAGTCTTGGGGCAGGCAGCAGCAGCCAGCAGGCAGGCAGGCAGACATGCTGTGTGGGGACTGACTTAGTCTTCGGGCAGGCAGTAGCCCCCCGGGATCCATGCCTCATTCATTTTGATAAAAGTGAGGTACTGAACACTTTTTTTTACCTAGGCGACTTCTTCTCACTGACAATGCCTCCAGCTGCGCTGAAGGTCCTTTCTGACAGGACGCTTGAGGCAGGGCAATCCAGAAGTTGGATAGCAAATTGTGACAGCTCTGGCCACAGGTCAAGCCTTTGCACCCAGTAGCCCAGGGGTTCATCGCTGCTCAGAGTGTCTACATCCGCACTTAAGGCCAGGTAGTCAGCTACCTGCCGGTCGAGGCATTGGTGGAGGGTGGATGCGGAAGGGCTAAGGTGAGGCATTGGCCTAAAGAATGTCCGACATCACCAAGACATCGCTACAGCATCCTATCCTTCACGCAGGGTGGACATGGGAGGAGGAGGAAGATTACTGGCAGTGGTACCAAGGGTCTAGTAGCGTTGCCACCCAGTACAGGTCATTCCCCTTGAGTTTTTTTATACGGGGGTCCCTCAACAGGCTGGACAGCATGAAAGACACCATCTGCACAAAGTTGAATGCCGACGTACTAGCCATCTTGTCTTGCTCTTCCTCAGTGGTCAGGTAAGTTGGTGTTGATGATACCTACCGCAGGTGATGTTTCCAACAAATCTTCCTCCTCTTCCTGTTTACGCTCCTCTACAGCTTGATCCACCACTCTACGCATGGCACACTCCAGGAAGAACGCATATGGGATCAAGTCACTGATGGCGCCTCCACTGCGACTCACCAGGTTTGTCACCTCCTCAAACGGACGCATGAACCTGCCTTCTTTAGATTATAAGATTGAGCACATGTGCCATGCAGGGTACATGTGTCAACTTACCCAAACTCAAAGCCAACAAGAGATTGCTGCAGTTGTCAAACACCATGTTGCCGATCTCCAGTTGGTGCGGGTCAGCCACTGATCCACCTGTTTGTTCAGAGCAGCCAGGAGAGCTGCTCTAGTGCAGAGGGCCCAACCGTCCTGATCTCGTCGGGACTGTAATGATTTGGGGGGGCTCTCCCGCTGTCACGGTATGAGCCCCCCAAGTCCCGGCGGCAGTGGGCAGCAGTAGTAAAAAAAATGATCGAGGCGCCAGCCGCGCGTGGTATGCGGGATGCGGCCATATCATTACTACCTCCCTCCTTCCCTCCCTCCCTCCTTCCCTTGAGATCTGCCCCCCTGTGTCCCCGTTAGCAGAGTGCGCAGTGAGCGGAGCGGGCTGTCATTACCTGCGTCCATGCACGCATACCGATGTTTGGCTTCACTCTGCTTCCTGTGACGTCACAGGAAGCTGGATGAAGACATCGGTATGCGTGCATGGACGCAGGTAAGATGACAGCCCGCTCCGCTCGCTGCGCACTCTGCTAACGGGGACATGGGGGCAGATCTCAAGGGAGGGAGGTAGTAATGATATGGCCGCATCCCGTATACCACGCGCGGCTTGCGCCTCGATCATTTTTTTTTTTTTTAGTGCTGCCTACTGCCGCCGGGACTTGGCACCCATCCTCACCCTCCTCCCCACCCACGGGCACCCTTACCCTCCTCCCCACCCACGGGCAGGGTGTATGAGGGTATATTTAGTAAAAAAAAAAAAGAATAAGGCATAAATATTAATAATAATAAAAAAATCTTCAAAAACCGATGGTAGGCGTGTCTTGGGGCGTGGTTGGGGGTGTGGCCAGTGTCCCGGTTTCTTAGTTTAAAATGTTGGGAGGTATGCTAGTGTGACTCTCCGCTTTAAGGCAAGACATGTCCAACATGGCGTGACACCATCTTACCTGGCATAAAGCATAGGCCCTGGGGAGCTGGGGGTGTGTAGTTGGAGAGGATGTAGCAGGAGGAGTAGGAGGAGAAGGAGAGGAGGTGGCAGCAGGCCTGCCTGCAAGCCGTGGAGGTGTCACAACTAGGTCTGCTGCACAGCCAGCGGTCACCAGGTTGACCCAATGTGCTGTATAAGTAATGTGCCTGCCCTTACTCTGCTTTGCAGACCAGGCATCCGTGGTCAGACGGACCCTTGACCTAACGCTGTGTGCCAGAGATGACACCACTTGCCTTTCAACATCATGGTACAGTTTGGGTATCACCTTTTTTTGAGAAATAATTGCAGCCTGGTATCTTCCACTGCGGTGTCCCAATCACCACAAATTTTCAGAAGGCCTCAGAGTCTACCAGCTGGTATGGTAACAGCTGGCGAGCTAACAGTTCCGCCAAGCCAGCTGTCAGACACCGGGCAAGGGGGTGACTGGCAGACATTCTGCTCAAAGATTTCCTTCACGGACACCTGGCTGCTGCTGTGGGCAGAGGAGCAGGAACCGCTCAAGGTGAGAGGTGGAGTGGAAGAGGGTGGCTGTGAAGGTGCAAGGGAGAAAGCGGCTGAAGATGCTGCACCTGAAGGGGGAAGAGGAGACGGAGGGTGGCTTTGCTTTTGTGTGCTGCTTTTCCTCAGGTGGTCATCCCATTGCTGTTTGTACTTTTTCATCATGTGCCTTCTTAAGGCAGTTGTCCCTACGAGGGTCTTGGTCTTTCTACTGCTCAATTTTTGGTGGCAGAGAGTACAGATGGCATCGCTATCATCTTTGGCAGACACACAAAAAAATTTCCATACCGCTGAGCCCTGGGAGGATGGCACTGTGGTGGTGGCGGCAGCAGCTGACCTTGAAGGGCATGTTGGCTGACTATGCATAGGTGGCGATACATGCTGCCGGATACTGCCACGAGCTGTTCCTGACGACGAGCTCCCCCTGCTTCTTTCAGCAACTCGTCTCCTCCTACTCCTCTCTGACTCCCCCTCTGAACTGTCCCCCTGGTCATCATGTCTATTGGGATCCCACGTGACAGTCCGCAATAGACTTCAATGGGGAGGCGAACTTTGAAAAATAGAAAAAATTATGCTGGTCACAAAAGTGATGGAAAACATGTTTCAAGGGGTCTAACAACTGGAGGGGGGCATGGCGAAGTGGGATACACGCCAAAAGTCCCGGGGAAAAATCTGGATTTGACGCAAAGCAGCGTTTTAAGGGCAGAAATCACATTGAATGCTAAATTGGAGGCCTAAAGTGTTTTCAAACATCTTGCATGTGTATACATCAATCAGGGAGTGTAATTAGTGTACTGCTGAGTGCTTCACACTGACACACCAAACTCACTGTGTTACGCACCACAAACAGCTGTTTGCGTAGTGACGGCCGTGCTGGACTGGTGCGCAGCATGGCCAGAGTGTAGGCCGTGGCGGTTTTCAAGCCCATATGGTCGCCGGGCTGTGGTAGCTCAATGATAGCACAACCGTGACTGTCCAGCTGATCAAATTTGGTCTGACCACAATGAAGCAACGACCTTATTATCTTTTGTGTGCCACCCCCACCCGAGACACTCATATAGCCGGCGGTCATTGCTTCATTGTGATACGCAAGCCCCTTCACCGCGGCAAGGTAATGATCATGAGGGGGGATGGGCACATGTACATGCCTTTTGTTTTGTTGTTGCAGCCACCCGCAGTGCAGCCAGAAAAATTAGGCAGGCATGTACACGCACCAGAAAAATTAGTATAAAAAAATTCAGAAATCCGCCTAGAGTCCTGGACCCTGTTGGTGGTGGCGGAGAAGGCAAGCGGCCTGCAGGCAGAGATGCTGTGTGTGGGGACTGACTTCGGTCGTGCAATAGCCCTCCGGGATCCATGCCTCATTCATTTTGATAAAGGTCAGGTACTGAACACTGTCGTGACTTAGGCGACTTCTCTTCTCAGTGACAATGCCTCCAGCTGCACTGAAGGTCCTTTCTGACAGGGCACTTGCGGCAGGGCAAGAGAGAAGTTGGATGGCAAATTGGGACAGCTCTGGCCACAGGTCAAGCCTGCGCAACCAGTAGTTCAAGGGTTCATCGTCGCTGCTCGCAGTGTCTACCTCCACACTCAAGGCCAGGTAGTCGGCTACCTGCCGGTCCAGGCGATGGTGGAGGGTGGATCCGGAAGGGCTATGGCGAGGCGTTGGACTAAAGAATGTCCGCATGTCCGACATCACCCTGAGATCTCTGGAGTGTCCTGTCCTTGCCTGCGTGGACTTGGAAGGAGGAGGATTACTGCCAGTGGTACCTTGATTGCGTTGTGCTGTCACATCACCCTTAAACGCATTGTAAAGCATAATTGCCAGCTTGTTCTGCAAGTGCTGCATCCTTTCCACCTTCTGTTGAGTTGGTAACAGGTCCGCCACTTTGTGCCTGTACCGAGGGTCTAGAAGCGTGGCCACCCAGTACAGGTCATTCTCCTTGAGATTTGTGATACGGGGATCCCTCAACAGGCTGGACAACATGAAAGAGGCCATCTGCACAAAGCTGGATGCAGACGTACTCTCCATCTCCTCTTGCTCTTCCTCAGTGATGGCACGCAACTCCTCTTCCTCCCCCCAGCCAGGCAGCCATGAACAATACCACGGGAACGTGGAGCAGCAGAAGCCCCCTGTGACGGATGCTGCGGTTCTTCTTCCGCCGCCTCTTCCTCCTCCACAGAAACACCTTCCTCATCATCATCATCCGAGTCTGACTCCTCTTCTTCCCCACGCGACTCCTCTTCTTCCTCCTCCTCCCCCCTCTGTACTGCCGCAGGTGTTGAGGAAACATCTGGTTCGGATGAAAATTGCTCCCATGACTCCTCCTGCCATATCTGTTCTCGTTCACGCTCCTCCACAGCTTTATCCACCACTCTACTCACGGCAAGTTGTTTCTCCGCTGAATGTCCGCAAAGCATGCCATGGCCGTGTAAGACCGCCTGAAATGCCCACACAGCTTCCTGGCCTGCTTCAGGACGTCCTCTAAGCCTGGGTACTTGGACACAAATCTTTGCACGACCAGATTCAGCACATGTGCCATGCAGGGTACATGTGTCAGCTTTCCCAAATTCAACGCGGAAATGATATTGCTGCCGTTGTCACACACCACGTTGCCGATCTTCAGCTTGTGCGGGGTCAGCCATTGCTCCACCTGTTTGTTAAGAGCAGCCAGGAGAGCTGCTCCAGTGTGACTTTCCGCTTTGAGGCAAGACATGTCTAAGACGGCATGACACCGTCGTACCTGGCATGCAGCATAGGCCCTGGGGTGCAGGGGCTGTGTAGCTGGAGAGGAGATCACGGCACCAGCCAAGGAGGAAGAGGAGGATGACGACAGCGAAGAGTATGTAGCAGGCATAGAGGAGGTGGCAGGAAGCCTGCCTGCAAGCCGTGGAGGTGTCACAAGTTGGTCCGCTGCACAGTCACGTACTCCCTTCTTGCTGCCATCGGTCACCAGGTTGACCCAATGGGCTGTGTACGTAATGTAGTGGCCCTGCCCGTGCTTGGCAGACCAGGCATCTGTGGTCAAGTGGACCCTTGACCCAACGCTCTTCGCAATAGATGACACCACTTGCCTCTCAACTGCACGGTACAGTTTGGGTATGGCCTTTTGTGAAAAATAATTGCGGCCTGGTATCTTCCACTGCGGTGTCCCAATGGCCACAAATTTACGGAAAGCCTCTGACTCCACCAGCTTGTATGGTAATAGCTGGCGAGCTAATAGTTCCGCCACGCCAGCTGTCAGACGCCGGGCAAGAGGGTGACTGGCAGACATTTGCTTCTTACGCTCAAATACTTCCTTCACGGACAGCTGGCTACTGCTGTGGGCAGAGGAGAAGAAACCGCTCAAGGGCAGAGTCCTTGAGCGGTGTGGAGGAGGGTGGCTGTGAAGATGCAAGGGAGAAAGCGACTGAAGAAGATGATGCACCTGAAGGAGGAAGAGGAGAAGGAGGGTGGCTTGTCTTTTGGGTGCTGCTTTTCCTCAGGTGTTCTTGCCATAGCTGTTTGTGCCTTTTCTCCAGGTGCCTTCGTAAGGCACTTGTCCCTACGTGAGAGTTGGCCTTTCCATGGCTCAATTTTTGCTGGCAGAGACAACAGATGGCTTTGCTCCGATCTGAGACAGACATGTTAAAAAATTTCCAAACCGCAGAGCCCCCCTGGGATGATGGCGCTACGGTGGCATCAGCAGCTGACATTGCAGGGCATGTTGGCTGGCTGTCCATAGCTGGCGATACATGGCGCCGGACACTGCCCCCAGCTGTTTCTGAGGACGAGCTCCCTCTGCTTCTTTCATGGACTCGTCTTCTCCTAATCCTCTCTTACTCCCCCTCTGAACTGTCCCGCTAGTCATCTCCTCTATTGGGAACATACGTGGCATCCGTATAATCGTCATCATAATCCTCCTGCCCAGCTTCACTTTCCTCAGACACCTCCTCAACTGCACCAACTTCAGGTGTTTCATCAGCCCCCTCCACACACGTTACGTCCATACTATCGAAAACCTAACTCAGACGTATGAGGTGGTGTACCTGCGCCTTCTTCTTGTTGTTGCAGTAGTGGCTGTGAATCAGTGATTTCACCACCACCACCAAATAACTCCTGCGAAGTGTCAAATGCAGCGGATGTGGTGCTTGTACTAGCGCTGGTGGCACTGGCTGTGGGAGATGAGGTGTTCTGTGTTAAATACTCAACCACGTCCTCACAATTTTGGGAAGTGATAGCACGTGCCTTCTTCTGAGCAATGTACTTTGGGCCAGATCCGCACAAAATCACAGCAACACCACCTCGCACAGACCTGCAGGTGCCAGGTGGCCTTCCTCTGGGTCTGCCTCTTCCTCTACCTGGTTTGTCCATTTTGTCCATCTCGGGGGGGATGCTAGTTATATGCAGTGAGTTGGTTTCACTGAACAGTAAAGGTAGTTATATGCAGTGAGCTGGGTTCACTCAACAGTAAAGGTAGTTATATGCAGTGAGCTGGGCTCACTCAACACAACGGGTAGTTATATGCAGTGATATGGGTTCACTCAACAGTAAAGGTAGTTATATGCAGTGAGGTGGGTTCACTCAACACAAAAGGTAGTTATATGCAGTGAGGTGGGTTCACTGAACAGTAAAGGTAGTCATATGCAGTGAGGTGGGTTCACTGAACAGTAAAGGTAGTTATATGCAGTGAGGTGGGTTCACTCAACAGTAAAGGTAGTTATATGCAGTGAACTGAGTTCACTCAAATCAGTTATCACGCCTAAAAGACTTTAGGCATGATAAGCTTTGCACCGCTGAGTTAGCACCGATTTGTGCTGATTATCGCGCGCAAAGTCCCGCGCGCAAAGTCCCATAGGGCTTAATGGGCGCTGCGCGCGAAAAATTCACGCGAGTTTCTTCTTATCATGCCTAAACTGAGTTTAGGCGTGATAAAGGGCTTTTCACTGGCGTGCAAACACTTTGCACCGCTTTGTGAATCAGGCCCAATAGGTAGTTAGATGCAGTGAGGTGGGTTCACTGAACAGTAAGGGCTTGATTCAGTAAACGGTGCTAACCCAGTTAGCACGCCTAAAGACTTTGGGCGTGATAACTAGGGTGCTAACTGGGTTAGCACCGTTTACTAAATTTACATCACGCGCAAAGTCCCACACTGAAAACTTTGCGTGCGCACATCGCGGTGTGCGCGAAATGTCGCATCGCGGTGCGACAAACGGTGCGTTGATGCGCCTATAAGGGCGCATTGGGTGCGACTTTAACGTCACATGGTGCGACGTTAAGGTCGCACCCAATGCGACCTTATAGGCGCATCGGATGCACTGTTTTCGTGGTGCACGCGCAAAGTTTTGCGCGTGGGACTGTGCGCGCGATGTAACTTTAGTAATGGGTGCTAACCCAGTTAGCACCCTAGTTATCACGCCTAAAGTCTTTAGATGTAAATTTATCATGCCTAAACTAACTTTAGGTGTGATAGAGGGCTTTTCCCAGGCGTGCTAACACTTAGCACGGTTTACTGAATCGAGCCTAAAGGTAGTTATATGCAGTGAGGTGGGTTCACTGAACAGTAAAGGTAGTTAGATGCAGTGAGCTGGGTTCACTGAACAGTAAAGGTAGTTATATGCAGTGAGCTCGGTTCACTCAACACAACAGGTAGTTAGATGCAGTGAGGTGGGTTCACTCAACACAAAAGGTAGTTATATGCAGTGAGGTGGGTTCACTGAACAGTAAAGTGTAACGATCGGTGTAACACAGAGAGGGTCTGATTATTGGTGATCTGCAGTATCACCAAGAATACAGATATATACCCGATTATTGATGATCTGCAGTATCACTGATAATCAGATATATCACTAACCTCTGGACACCGGAGAGATATGAGTGTTTTGGTGCAACAGTAAATACTTTGAGGACAATACCTGGAGAACAGGTATCAGAGCAGTAGACAAGTGCCTTCCAGTAACCTGAGAATCTCCCGAAGGGAGGAGCCAGGCAAGGAGATGGAAGGACCAGAGTGTCAGTGACACCAAATAGGAGGGTGTCACTAATGATCTGTGAACTATCTCTAAGGTAGGGAGATAGCTCTCGAGGTCAGGCAAGCCAGGTCGGCAACACACGGACAGATAAGTACAAAGACAGGAGACAGATACAGTGATCCTAAGACATGCAGAGTTTGGCAACAGAATAACAGATATAGTGAAGTACCGAATCAGTAATCAGAAGAGTAGTCAGGAAAGCAGAAGGTCATAACAGATAATAAACAATGCCTAGTCTTGGTGTGAGCTCCGTGATCATCAACACTCTGGAACTAGTCTGAAGTATAACAGAATGGTAATACAATTCCCTAGTCTGGGTGTGAGGTCCGTGATCATCAACACCCTGGAACTAGTCTGAAGTATAACAGAATGGTAATACAAGTCCCTAATCTGGGTGTGAGGTCCGTGATCATCAACACCCTAGAACTAGTCTGAAGTATAACAGAATAGCAGCACGGTGGCGTAGTAGTTAGCGCTCTCGCCTTGCAGCGCTGGGTCCCTGGTTCGAATCCCAGCCAGGGCACTATCTGCAAAGAGTTTGTATGTTCTCTCCGTGTCTGCGTGGGTTTCCTCCGGGCACTCCGGTTTCCTCCCACATTCCAAAAAAACCATACGGATAAGTTAATTGGCTCCCCCTAAAAAAAAAAAAAATTGGCCCTAGACTACAGTATTTACACTACATAATATAGACATATGGCAATGGTAGGGATTAGATTGTGAGCTCCTTTGAGGGACAGTTAGTGACAAGATATATATATACACTGTACAGCGCTGCGTAATATGTCGGCCCTATATAAATACTAAATAATAAAAAATAATATTAATAATAATGGTAATACAATTCCCTAGTCTGGGTGTGAGGTCCTTGATCATCAACACCCTGGAACTAGTCTGAATATAACAACTTGTAACACAGAATCTAACAAAAGGTCTGAGTGCTTCCACGTAGTGATCGCAACGGCAGACAACCAGTGAATGACCAGCACCCAGTATATATAGCACAGCGCTCTCCAGCGCCTCCCCTAAGTGCTGGACCAATGGAGACTGGTTGAATCGTCAGCTGACCGACTTGGTCAGCTGACTCCCTTCTGGCTGTCATAAAAGTTCCGTCTCTCAGCGCGCGCGCGTCCTTCTGAACCTGTGTGGACTATCAGTCCCAGCCACACCAGCCATGTGTTGTGTACCACCCGCCGCGCTGGACGCTGAACCAGCCGCACCGCTATCAGGGCATGCGGCGGTTTCTCCGCGTTCAGCCATAATAGTAGATGTAGGCCTACGCGTGCAAACCGCTGCGTTGGACGCGGAATCAGCCGCCTTGTTCTGAACACATGCGGCGGCTTTTCCGCGTTTTCTCACATAAAGGTAGTTATATGCAGTGAGCTGGGTTCGCTCAACAGTAAAGGTAGTTATATGCAGTGAGCTGGGTTCACTCAACACAACAGGTAGTTAGATGCAGTGAAGTGGGTTCACTCAACACAAAAGGTAGTTATATGCAGTGAGGTGGGTTCACTGAACAGCAAAGGTAGTTATATGCAGTGAGGTGGGTTCACTTAACAGTAAAGGTAGTTATATGCAGTGAGGTGGGTTCACTGAACAGCAAAGGTAGTTATATACAGTGAGGTGGGTTCACTGAACAGTAAAGGTAGTTATATGCAGTGAGGTGGGTTCACTGAACAGTAAAGGTAGTTATATGAAGTGAGGTGGGTTCACTGAACAGTAAAGGTAGTTAGATGCAGTGATCTGGGTTCACTCAACACAACAGGTAGTTATATGCAGTGAGCTGAGTTCACTCAACCATAAAGGTAGTTAGATGCAGTGAGGTGGGTTCACTCAACACAAAAGGTAGTTATATGCAGTGAGGTGGGTTCACTCAACAATAAAGGTATTTATATGCAGTGAGCTGGGTTCACTAAACACAACAGGTAGTTAGATGCAGTGAGGTGGTTCACTCAACATAAAGGTAGGTAGGTATATGCAGTGATGAGGTGGATAAACTAAACACAACAGGTACTGGGGTATATGCAGTACTGGGTAGTACAATGTGCAGCTCCCTGTCACACACACAGGTAGGCACTGAATGTGCTGGGTTGCTGGCAGTGGCACACACAGTATGAATTAGCAAGGCTGTGTATGCAACAAAAGTGTCAGTTTGACACACAGAAAAAAAAGCCAACAGGATTAGCTCTGAAAAGAGCTGTTGAGGGGTGCTATTAAAGCAATAATAATCAGCCAGGAGCAAGCCAAGCAGCCAAGAACCTAACTAATCTTTCCTAAGGAGAACAATCTGCAGCAGCTCACCCTAGTCTGTCTAATAGCAGGCAGACGAGTGACTGTAATGGCTGGCGAGCCTGCCTTATATAAGGGGGGGGGGGGCTCCAGGGCTTAGTGTAGCCTGATTGGCTACAATGTGCCTGCTGACTGTGATGCAGAGGGTCAAAGTTTACCCTCATAGTGCATTATGGGGCGAATCGAACTTCCGCAAAAGTTCGCCTACTCTTGGCGAACGCGAACCACCAAAGTTCGCCTGGAACCGTTCGCCGGCGAACCATTCGCTACATCTCTAGTGGGCCACACACACACACACAAAAAAAAAAAAAACACATCACAAGAACATTATCTGTTTTGGTGGTGCTTTTCAGCAACAAATATCAGCAAGGAGCAAGCTAACATACCTCCTACCTAAGCTTTCCCTATCTCTGCAGCAGCAACCTCTCCCTTATCTCACTGACACAGCAGCACAGTGAGAACATGGCCGTCGCTGCTGCCTTGTATAAGGGGGGGGGGGGGGGGGCTCCAGGAGGGAGTGCAGCCTGATTTGGCTGCCATGTGTCTGCTGGCTGTGATGTAGAGGGTCAAAGTTTAGCCCAATGATGTAGTATAGGGGGCGGGTCGAACTCGCATAAAGTTCAGGATTCGACGTGAACGCGAACCCGCGATGTTTGTGCGAATAAGTTTGCATGCGAGCTGTGCGGGCCATCTCTACACCCATAGAGGAAAACTGGGCATGGGCAATTGCCCGGGCCCAGAGCATGCTGTATAAGACACCAAGTTTCCCCCTGTAAGGCTTTACTACAGGGGTGCGGAACAAGCTAATGGTGGGCCCCCAGATAATTTATTTATTTTAAGTATTTATATAGTGCCGACATATTACGCAGCGCTGTACAGAGTATATATAATTGATATTATTAAAATTAACCCTTAACTCCTTCACACCTAGAACTTATAAACTACAACAATTTTAGTGTTTTATCTATAACCCTATTTATTTAGCAAGGAAAAAAAATGAAAACGAAAAAATGCAGTTTCTCTGTTTTCACCCATTATTGCAATTTTTTTTTTTTTTACTAAAAAGTGTTACTGTAGATATTTAACACTAATTAAATTTGGCTATTTATCACGTTTATTATAAAATATTACATATGGTGGTGACCCACTGACTTGTGATCAGTGATGAGCGATATTCTTTTTGCATTAATACTCACGAAAATAATGTTACATTCAACCTTTGAGCGAAAATGCCATCGAAAATCTTTTTGTAAGAAGTTTATGATTTTTCACATTTTTCACAAATGTTTGCACTAAAATAAACAAGTTTTCACTGTAAAAATAATTATTTTTTGTTTCTGCATAAAAAAATTACTTTTTTGGGTTTTTTTATGCATTTTTGCCATATTTCAAAACTACTATATATTTTTGCAAAAAAATGGAGCAGAACTGGTGCAAAAATTACAAATATGACCAGATCAAGGATTCTAATTGATCCTTCTACACTCCAGTTCTGTGCCTGTTTTGAACCGGTCTTAAAGGACACCTCCAGTGAGAGGGATATGGAGGCTACCATATTTATTTCCTTCTAAACAATACAACTTTTCTAGCTGTCCTGCTGATCTTGCCTCTAATACCCTTCAGCCACAGCCCCTGAACAAGCATGCAGCAGATCAGGTGTTTCAGACATTGCTATTCTGATATTACTAGCTGCATGCTTGTTTCTGGTGTGAGTCAGACACTACTGCGGAAAACTAGATTAGCAGGACTGCCAGGCAACTAGTATTGTTTAAAAGGTAACAAATATGGCAGCCAAAATATGCTTCTTGCTTAAAGGGGAACTGAAGTAAGAGGTATGAGGAGGCTGCCATATTTATTTCCTTTTAATCAATACCAGTTGTCTGGCAGCCCTGCTGGTCTATTTCTCTGCAGTAGTATCTGAATAACACCAGAAACAAGTATGCAGCTAGTCTTGTCAGATCTGACTTTAAAGTCTGAAACTGATCTGATCTGCTGCATGCTTGTTCAGGGGCTATGGCTAATAGTATTAGAGGCAGAGAATCAGCATGACTGCCAGGCAACTGGTATTGATTAAAAGGAAATAAATATGGCAGCCTCCGTATACCACTTACTTCAGTTCCCCTTTAAGGCTCCCTTTAAAGCAAGTCTGAAGCAATTTTAAAAATAAAAAACAGATACTCACCTAAGGAAAGGGAAGGTTCTGGGTTTTACAGAGCCTTCCCATTTATTTATTTATTTATTTAAGTATTTGTATAGTGTCGATATCTTCCGTAGCACTGTACAGAATATATTGTCTTGTCACTACCTGTCTCTCAGAAGGGCTTACAATCTAATCCTACCATAGTCATATGTCTATGTACTGTATGTATGTATCATGTAGTGTATGTATCATAGTGTAGGGCCAATATGGGTGGAAGCCAATTAACTTATCTGTTTGTTTTTGGTATATGAGAAACGGTGGAGCCTGCGGGGGAACGCGGGGAGCGGGAGGAGAATGGGATGGCTCTATAGGACCCAGAACTATCCTTCTCCTTAGGTGAATATCTGTTATTTATTTTTAAAATAATTTCAGACTCTTTAACCTCCTGAGCGATAATCCCGAGCTGAGCTCAGGGTATGTCGCGCAGGAGGAGTTCTCAGGCCCTGGTGGGCCGAATTGCATAATTTTTTTTTGTTACACGCAGCTAGCACTTTGCTAGCTGCGTGTAACTTCCGTGCCGCGCAGCCCCCCCCCCTCCCCGACCCCTTGCGCAGCCTGGCCAATCAGTGCCAGGCAGCGCTGAGGGGTGGATCGGAACTCCCTCTGACGTCATGACGTCGGTGACGTCATCCCGCCCTGTCGCCATGAAGCCCAGCAGGAAATCCCGTTCTGAACGGGATTTCCTGCTTACTCTGATCGCCGAAGGCGATCGGAGTGGGTGGGGGGATGCCGCTGCGCTGCGGCTATTATGTAGCGAGCCCTGGGCTCGCTACATGATTTAAAAAATAAAAAAATTAAAAAAATAGTGCTGCGCCACCTCCTGGGCGATAAAATTGTATCGCCCAGAGGGTTAAGCTATCCCAATGCCCAGGGCCAGTTCTAACTACAATGGGGCCCTGGGGCAAAAGTAACTTGGGGTCCCCCTTAGCAATGCCCCCCCCCCCGCCAAATCCTAGGACCTGTCCCACCACTATCCCAGACACAAAAAATCATTAGGTGTCCATCATATGCCCCCAAAAGCATTGTTAGGGTCCCCTCCTGCTTTCCCTTACAAATGCAGAGTGTACACACTTTGGGGTGTAACCTAATCCAGGCAGCACACAGAAGGCAGCACCATGCTCTACACTCTGGACTTCTCCCCACTATGTCTCTCTTCCTCATTCCTTGCAGGCATGTATGGGGTCACTATAGCTGGAAGGGAGGGGACACACACCTTGGGGGGCCCCTACAGGCTCTGGGGCCCTGAGGCAATTGCCCCCTTTGCCTCTATGGAAGCACCAGCCCTGCTAAAGCCCACTTCCTGCCACTAGTATCACGACTAGTAGTGGTGACATTTGGGAGTGGCTAGATGTTCTACATGTTTTCTTATTGTAAATTGTTGGGGGGGGGGGGGGGGGAGTAGCACAGTGACATTTAAGACTGGCATGGAGACAGAGTGTAATAAGATTAATATGAATTAGACAGCAACATTTATCATGTTTTCATAAATTTACTTTTTTCCCCAGGATTTGGCAACAAGTTCACTTGCAAAGCAAGATTTGACAACCTTTTAAACTTTATTAGTCAGTTTGTGCCATTGCGGTTCCAGCAATGGCCAAAGCGATTTGCTGATGATGCAGGACAGGGTTGGGGCGAGGAACCCATTGAACACAGTATGGATTGAGACATAATAAGCTCCCATATTCGGGAAGAATATCCAATCTCCAACTTCTAATTCTGGGAGATCTACATCTTCCATGACGATGTCCTTGTCGGTGCAGCACGGACCCCACAGTGTGCTGGGGAAGGACTCCGCAGAAGGCAGGCAGTCCTACGGGGAAAGACATGTCACTAAAAATAACACAACATACAGATAAAGTCATGAAATTATTTAATTGATTTACAGGGTGCCGAGACCAGTATAAGTATTTTATAGTAGGAGCAAAGTAATTTGTGGTTCATTTTACTCTGAAAGAAATGGACTTCCTATTTGTATGTATTTTAAATTTTAAGATTTTCGCAACAGTTCCTCTTTAAAGGGCACCTGAAGTGGCATGGGGCATGATTAGATAACCATATATACCTCCCAATCCTATTTAGAACTTGCATGTGCTCCTTTTTTCTTTTTTCTCACTGTAAAGCTGAACACTCACCTTAATGATGCAGGAAGATGGATCACAGCGACGTCACCAGACGATGAGCATGCCAAATCCATCTTCCTGCCCGTGGGAACACGTGACGGCACAGGCACAAAGGAGAGGTTAAATGATCGTGGCTCGACTTTACACGGGAATCGTCTGAGATCTTAAAGACCTAATCTGCTGTTACCGACACATGTTGCAAAGCAACATCCGCCTAATCACGCACTTTACCAAACAAGAAACAATCGCTCGTCAGTGAAAAAAGAAAAATAGCTGGTTGTCAGAAGAATCACAGACAAATTCGCAAGGTGAGTACGAGCCTTAACGCCCAACAGATCCAACGACGTCCCCTTGCTGACGGTCTTTAAGCAATGCTTCTTCCTGCTTGCGATGTCATGCGGCAGAACAGTTGGGTGCGAACGGGAAGCAGTGGCGTACCTAGGGCATTTGGCACCCGGTGCTGGGGATTAAAAGACACCCCCCCCTTTAAAAAATGGGCGTGGCCACAACCGGCAAAAAAAATTGGGCGTGGTCATGACCGCATGAGGGCGGAGCTAACTGTAATTTAAAGTATTAGCTAGTATAGTTGCCCCCAGTATAGCTAGTACAGTTGCCCCCAGTATAGCTAGTACAGTTGCCCCCAGTATAGCTGCCCCAGTGAAGCTAGTATAGTTGCCCCCAGTATAGCTAGTATAGTTGCCCCCAGTATAGATAGTATAGTTGCCCCCAGAGCTGCCCCAGTATAGATAGTATAGTTGCCCCCAGTATAGCTAGTTTAGTTGCCCCCAGTATAGTTGCCCCAGTATAGCTAGTATAGTTGCCCCCAGTATAGTTGTCCCCAGTATAGCTAGTATAGTTGCCCCCAGTATAGCTAGTATAGTTGCCCCCAGTATAGCTGGTATAGTTGCCCCAGTATAGCTAGTATAGCTAGTATAGCTGCCCCCAGTATAGCTAGTATAGCTGCCCCCAGTATAGATAGTATAGCTGCCCCCAGTATAGCTAGTATAGCTGCCCCCAGTATAGATAGTATAGCTGCCCCTAGTATAGATAGTATAGTTGCCCCCAGTATAGATAGTATAGTTGCCTCCAGAGCTGCCCCAGTATAGCTAGTATAGTTGCCCCAGTATAGCTAGTATAGTTGCCCCCAGTATAGCTAGTATAGTTGCCCCAAGTATAGCTAGTTTAGTTGCCCCAGTATAGCTAGTATAGATGCCCCCAGTATAGCTAGTATAGATGCCCCCAGTATAGCTAGTTTAGTTGCCCCAGTATAGCTAGTATAGATGCCCCCAGTATAGCTGCCCCAGTATAGCTAGTATAGATGCCCCAGTATAGCTAGTATAGTTGCCCCAGTATAGCTAGTATAGTTGCCCCAAGTATAGCTAGTTTAGTTGCCCCAGTATAGCTAGTATAGATGCCCCCAGTATAGCTAGTATAGCTGCCCCCAGTATAGCTAGTATAGCTGCCCCCAGTATAGCTAGTATAGATGCCCCCAGTATAGCTAGTTTAGTTGCCCCCAGTATAGCTAGTATAGTTGCCCCCAGTATAGATGCCCCCAGTATAGCTAGTATAGTTGCCCCAGTATAGCTAGTATAGTTGCCCCCAGTATAGCTGCCCCCAGTATAGCTAGTATAGTTGCCCCCAGTATAGCTGCCCCCAGTATAGCTAGTATAGATGCCCCCAGTATAGCTAGTATAGTTGCCCCCAGTATAGATGCCCCCAGTATAGCTAGTATAGTTGCCCCCAGTATAGATGCCCCCAGTATAGTTGCCCCCAGTATAGTTGCCCCCAGTATAGCTAGTATAGCTGCCCCCAGTATAGCTGCCCCCAGTATAGCTAGTATAGATGCCCCCAGTATAGCTAGTTTAGTTGCCCCCAGTATAGCTGCTCCAGGAGGGGGGGGGAAGCAGCGCTGGAAGGAGGGGTGACAGGGATAGCGGCGGGGAGGGGGGAAAGATCCCCCCCCCTCCCTCACCTGGGTCCCCTCCTTCCGCCTCTCTTCCCCTCCAAATGACAGCATGGGCAGCGGGCAACTTAGAGTAAGGGCGGGCGGGCGTGCAAAGACTACTCACTTTACGTCTGGCTGCGTTCCAGCAGCTGGAGCGCTCCATCGCTGTCACGTGCCTCTTCTCCGCCTCCAATGCGTGTCACAGCATTGGAGGCGGAGAAGAGGCATGTGACGGCGATGGAGCGCTCCAGCTGCTGGAACGCAGCAAGACATAAAGTAAGTAGTCTCTGCCCGCCCGCCCTTACTCTAAGTTGCCCGCTGCCCCCGCTGTCATTTGGAGGGGAAGAGAGGCGGAAGGAGGGGACCCAGGTGAGGGAGGGGGGGGGGATCTTTCCCCCCTCCCCGCCGCTATCCCTGTCACCCCTCCTTCTAGCGCTGCTCTTCCCCTGCTGCGGCTGCATGGGGGGTCGTGGCGACACCCCCCTGGCTGGCTGTCACCCGGTGCGCCACGCCCCCCTGCGCCCTATTGTAGGAACGCTACTGACGGGAAGTAAGCGATCGCAGTACTGCCCGGAGTCGTCAGTAATATTCAAGGTCCGATCCGCCGTGTCTATTGCATAACAACGTGCGATTGCCGCGGTGGGCCACAATGTGTAACATGCTTTTGTTAAGCGATGTTGCCCAAAGTCGGGTAACATCGCCGGAAATATTGTGCTGTGGGTATGGGCCTTAAAGAGAAACTCCAACCAAGAATTTAACTTTATCCCAATCAGTAGCTGATACCCCCTTTTACATGAGAAATCTATTGCTTTTCACAAACAGACCATCAGGTGGCGCTGTATGACTGATATTGTGGTGAAACCCCTCCCACAAGAAGCTCTGAGGACCACGCTACTTTTGACAGTTTGCCACAATGTAACAAGGTTCACAGACAGGAAATAGCTGCTTACAGCTGTCTCCAACGGCCAAAACAGCTAGCAGCAGCTACATAACCTGCCCACAGTAAAAATGTCACCATGTAATAAATGTCAGAATGTAAATCGGGGAGAGGAAAGATTTTACAATGAGCAAACACTAACTAAATCATTTATACATAATTATTGTATAAATGAAGCACTTTTTTATTACACTATTTTCACTGGAGTTCCTCTTTAAGAGTTAAGAATTCAAGGTTTTAAATGATACACTGCAGTTGGAATTGCCCAACTGTCACTAATTAATAATTACAGGCCATAAAAGCCCTGTGTGACTGAGAAAAACACTTCTGAGTGCAGAGGACCAATGAAAAAAAAATGCAATAGTTTAAGATTAGTCTGTGTGGGAGCTAAATAAACATAACCTGAGGCAATGAAAACCTTGAATATATGTTAAATTTTTAACACCAGAATAAGACCGTGCTATTTCAGGAAAGTCCTATTTAGGAAGACTATAGTTACAATTGTTTGCCTCATCCACTTATTTTCACATCAGTTTTACTTTAAATGATTCAGAGAAACTTACAGTAATGTGTCCCTAACACAGCCCGCCTCTAAATATAGATATTGTTAAAGCAGCAGGGACAGCCATACTATCCCAGGAAAAAACACACATATAAGTAGATAGATACTTGTACTTCTTACATAACATGTATTGTACAGTCCATGTTTTGATTTCAGTGAATTTCATATTGTAAATGAAAAGAAAACTGTTCCAGGCATTTCCATCTTCACTGCCTCTGACTGCAGGCAATCCTGATGTCATTTCTTCCCTTACTCTTTTTTTTCCCCTGCCTGAAATGTTATATGCATTGCCAACCCTCCTCCCCACTGAGCTCTGTACAAAATAACTCCACTGTCATATCTAGCTTGCTTTGTAAACATATGTGAGCACAGCATAAATCGTATTTCAGTAGCTTCTGTATTTCCCTTCTCAGCCGTGTGTCACACTGAACTGCCCTCAGCCAATCAGTGAGGAGCAAGAATGTGGGAGAGAAAATAACAAGCTTCCCTCTTCCCAACAATGTACCAGAATAGAGCCAGGCTGACTGAGATAAGATTTATTACAGCAGACACGTTTATGATTATATTGGAATGCTTGCAATGCAGGGTCAGGATGTAGACTACATAGTAAACACAGAGTAGTGGGTGAATGGAATTTGATTTTATGGCTGACAATCCTGCTTAAATACTACCCTGAGAAGTTTTTTTAATCCTTTATGGAGTATTACAGCTTACCTTCTCCACTATAGGCTTCAGCCTTATTTCCTTGTCAAACATTTTACAGACCAGGAAAGAGCCGAACAAGCCATCGTTCAGGTAATAAGAAAGCTCCCTTCTGTTCCTTCCATCTGAGTCTGCAAGGCGGAGATGGGAAAATCATTTGCTTCATCACAAACAGAGCAATTGGAATATTATAAAGCAGATCCTGAAAGGGGAACTTCAGCCTAAACAAACATACTATCATTAAAGGACCAGTTTCACAAATGTTATTTTTTCAAATAGATACTTGTAGTGCTGGTTTAATGTGTGTACCAGCTTTTTTTTTTTTGTTGTATTTGATAAATAAACTTACTTTATTTATTCAGCCCCCCCCCCCCCCCCCTGTATTGGTGACAGCGACGTGGGTTAGACTATCATAGCAAAGGGGTGTTCAAGCGGCAGTTAGAAAGTAGGCATACCGCTCTCACCCCTGCCTCCATCCTCAGCTGCAAACGAGCTCTGAAACTGCCGCTCGTAGACTCAGCGGGAGCACCTGTCATATTGACAGGTGACGTGACGTCACCGCTATGCAATAAAATGAGACATCCTGTGCCAACGCAGCCACTCACCGATGCTCCGGCTCCGCCTCCGGTTCACTTCTGATATTTCAGACTTTAAAGTCTGAAAACCACGGCGCCTGCGTTGCCGTGTCCTTGCTCCCACTGATGTCACCAGGAGTGTACTGCGCAGGCACAGACCATACTGGGCTTGTGCTATACACTCCTTGTGACATCAGTGGGAGCGAGGACAAGGCAACGCAGGCGCAGTGGTTTTCAGACTTTAAAGTCTGAAATTCCAGAAGTGAACCGGAGGCGGGGCCAGAGCATCGGTGAGTGGCTGCATGGGCACAGGATGCCTGCGGGGGACCATTAGATGCCCTGGGTAAGTTCAACTCATTTTCCCCCAACCCCCCTAAAGTATTTTTTTTTAGAAGGCAGATACTTACCTAAGGAGAGGGAAGGCTCTGGGTCCTATATAGCCTCCCCGCTCTTCTCCCGGTGCCCTAAGCTAATTAACAATGATAGTGAAGGGGTTAATCACTGAACAGCTTTGGGTTTATCACTGCATACAGCACTTGCTAGGCCAGCAGCACTGCAGCATGTCTCTCAGTGACTGAGCAGTCACACCATGATGAAAAATCTCGTCCTGTGTCACACAGGACGAGATTTCTCATCATGGCACTCACAGGGGGGCTGGCCAGGGTTCCCTTCTGTGATTGGGTGCCAGGGCTTAGGCTGGGAGCCCTCTGATTGGCTCAATGAGGTCAGGTGGGGCTGGCCAAGGTTCCCTTCTGTGATTGGTTGCTAGGACTTCTGCTGGGAGCCCTCTGATTGGTTCACTGATGTCATCTCCTTAGTTACAATATTCAGATCCGGATATCCACCTGATATCCGCAGATATCCGGGGTATGCGACCAAATATCCGCAGATAGCTATCTGGATTTGAAAAAAAATCTGGAATCCGAATCTGAATCGGATAATTGAAAAAAGTTCGGATATCCGGGATACCTGGATATCCGGAATGCGGATGAGCACCACTGATACGTGCTATAATTGCCAAAATTGCTACATTCATTAAGGGGAACAACTCCAAAAAATAACTTTAAAAAAAAAGACCTTGTAGTTTTTGAGAAAATCTATTTTAAAAATGCAAAGGAAAAAAAGATTTTTTCAACTTAGAAAAAAATGACAGTTTAACCACTTTTTACCCCTTGAGCACCAGAGCAATTTTCACCTTTCAGCGCTCCTTCCATTCATTCATCTTTAACTTTATCATTACTTATCACAATGAAATTAACTATATCTTGTTTTTTCCGCCACCAATTAGGCTTTCTTTTGGTGGGACATTATGCCAAGAATTATTTTATTCTAAATATGTTTTAATGGGAGAATAGGAAAAAATGGGAAAAAATTCATTATTTTTCAGTTTTTGGCCATTATAGTTTTTAAATAATGCATGCTACTGTAATTAAAACCCATGAAATGTATTTGCCCATTTGTCCTGGTTATAAAACCATTTAAATTATGTCCCTATCACAATGTTTGGCGCCAATATTTTATTTGGAAATAAAGGTGCATTTTTTTCAGTTTTGCGTCCATCCCTAATTACAAGCCCATAAATTATAAAGTAACAGTGTTATACCCTCTTGACATAAATATTTAACAAGTTCAGTCCTTAAGGTAACTATTTATGTATTTTTTGTTATTGTAATTTTTTTTTTTTAATTACAAAAAAAAATTGGGGAGTGTGAGAAGTATTGAGTTAATTTTTTGTGTAAAACGAATGTATTTGTATATAAAAAATGCTTTAGGGTGTAGTTTTACTATTTGGCCACAAGATGGCCACAGTAACTTTTTGTTTATGAGACCTGCAAGCGTAGGAAGTACGCTTGCAGGAAGTCTTATGAGGCTGGGAAACTTTTTTTTTTCACAATGATTGCTGCTTCTCATAGAAGCAGCTGATCATTGCGGGGGCTTAGATCAACGAACGGGAACGTTTTTTCCCGTTCATAGATCTTCGGGCGAGCGGGCGGCGGCATGCACGAGAGCGGGAGCGTGTGCACAAGCAAACGGGAGCGCGGGAAGCGGCGGGAGTGGATATCTCCGTCCCTGGGGGTGAAAGGATGGAAAAAGGGACGGAGATATCCGTACGGCTGGGGATAAAGTGGTTAAATAACGTTTTTCCTTTGCATTTTCAAAATTGTTTTTCTCAAAAACTACAAGGTCTTTTTTAAAAATTCCTTTATTTTCTTATTCCCAATTATTCCCCTTAAAGTGAACCAGAGACGAAGCACCCTTGTGTATTTTACCATAGAAATCAGTGGGAACATTAGAGAAAACATTTACCATGCTCTCTGTTCCATCCTCACTGCTAAAAGTGTCTGTTATCTAGCTGAGATAAGAATCCCGGAGTGAGCATTGAGTCTGGCTTTGCTATAATGACTCAGCTATAATGATTCCTGAGCAAAGCCAGCAGGGGGCAGGCTTGGACTTGAAGACAGCAAAGAACACAGTCTCAGCTATAATTATTCTGTAGCAAAGCCAGACCGACTGCTTAGTCGGGATTCTTATCTTAGAGGTGATAACAGGCAAATTAAACAGAGAACAATGTAACAAAGAGCAGATTAGGTGTTTACTGTCATGTTCCCATTGATTTATAAGGTAAAATACATGAGGTTGCTTCATCTCTGGTTCTCTTTAACATACGTAGCAATTTTGGTGACAGTAGGATGTATGGGGACTTTGCTCTTATCCGCAGTTCCTGATTATGTTTACATACAAATTAATTATGATTTTTTTCCCCCAAAAATTTCGCCTTACGATTTTGCATGGCAGTAGCGAAATTCGTGTTTATCTCTAATTAGGAGAGCAGGCAGGGTTGTGCCCGTGAAACGCGTTGCAGTTTTATCTTGGAGTATGTGCATAAATTATCTTTATCTCAAGCGACAGCATCGTGTCTATTTTGGAGTGGCTGGTCCACCACCGCCACCTGAATATGTTAAACTTTTTAGCATATTTTATCCTTCTGGCGCCTCTGTACAACTATATATTCATATTGGTAGGTGAACAGAGGCGCCAGAAGGATAAAAGTACATACATTTTTTTAAAAATTTGTGAGGTGCTCTGCTTGCTATAACTGAATTGCTGTTGTTTATCCCCTGCTTATTGCCTGAAGAAGTGGGCTGTGCCCGCGAAACGCGTTGCATCTTTGGGGTATTTTCAATAAATGTGTATATCTATATATTTACAGTCCTTGGTGTCTGCTTTAACAGAGGCCAGTCCACCACTTCCTCCCAGCAGTTTTTAAAAAATGTTATGTACTTTTATCCTTCTGGCGCCTCTGATCACCTACCAATATATTTGAGTCCATCCCAGGTGGAGGGGTGATCTACCCCCTTTCTTCCTATCTACAGAGAGCGACTTCTTAATCCTGAGTGAGGACAGGTCTAATCTCCTAACCTGCCTAATGAGTGGTTACCTAGGTGGTAACCCGTGTTTGTGAGTATTACCATCTCACTGTTTCATTTATCCAATCAATTTTGACATACTACACCATATTGGGCTCTCGATTTCTCTTCAACTTTAACTATATATTCATAGACATGCGTGTTTATAATTGCTTGCTACACTGCAGTACAGATACTCCTCATCTGCTGCGTTCCTCCTTACTGATACTGACCTTCAGCCCATTTCTCTTTTTTTGTTGTTATATTGACAGCGATGGTGAAAGCAGATGTTACGTAGTATCTCCCCGGCTCCGCAATAACTTCCACCTCCTCTTCTCTCGGAAAATACTGCTCAAGAGATCCCACTATCACAGCAGCGAACTGGAGACAAAGACAGTTGTGTAAGAGGAGCAGTTAAAAAAGTTGCAGCCAAAAATGGGTGCAATTGTTATGTATCGATATATGTGGGCACAATTGTCATTTATTGTAATAAAGAAAGCCGGTATGCTATTTAACAGCTGCAATTACATTGAAAGGTATCTAATTATTGTTAGCAGGTTTCGGGGGGTATTAAGGTTAGGCACCACTAGGGTTAGGCAACACCAGGGAGTTCTTAGGGTTAGGCACCACCAGGAGGGACTAAGGCGTCAGGCATCACCAGGGGGGTCTTAGGGTTAGGCACCACCAGGGGGGGTCTTAGGGTTAGGCACCATCAGGTGGTATTAGGGTTAGGCACCACCAGGGGGGACTAAGGGTTAGGCACCACCAGGGGGGGTCTTAGGGTTAGGCACCACCAGGGGGGGTCTTAGGGTTAGGCACCACCAGGTGGTTCTTAGGGTTAGGCACCACCAGGGGGTTCTTAGGGTTAGGCACCACCAGGGGGTTCTTAGGGTTAGGCACCACCAGGGGGTTCTTAGGGTTAGGCACCACCAGGTGGTTCTTAGGGTTAGGCACCACCAGGGGGGACTTAGGGTTAGGCACCACCAGGGGAGGGTTCTGTGTGAGAGTAGGAAGAGGTTAGGTTATAGTTAGGGTCAACATTATCAGTAAATTTACCAATAATTTAATACCACAATGAAATTGTTATTTACCTTTTTGTTATCGTTTTTGTTATTTAATGTGCTTAAATTGTTATTTACCGATAATTGCTAGTAATATCGGTATTTAACGAGACCAATAACAAGACCGATAACAAATGTCATGCATGTTTCAAATACTGAGCTCCCCCAAGGAAACTTTTTCAGTTTTGCATATTGTTTGGTAAACTGAATGATGTTCAAAATTTATATACCCTTTATATATTTTTTAGTGAGCGTTATGGCAAGCTATCCATCCCACTAGAGTCTCTACTCTCACTCACTCGGTACAAAGTAGAGCTGACTAAAATTACTAAAATCACAGTTTGTTAAAATGCTGAGTATACTATATGAATTCCAACTTAAATACCAAGTTTCCAACTTTCCAAGGACCACCATCACGAAAAATGTAAAACACATGTAAACACACACAAATACGTACATTTCTTCCAGAGTAAAACGTGCCATAAATTACTTTGATCCTATGTTGCTGTTACTTACAGTAGGGAGTAGAAAGAACTTACAGGTTTTGGACTATTATATAAAGGCAAACAGAGGGGCCAAAAGAATAAAAAGGACAAAAATGCTTAAAATCAATAAATAGAGGAAGTAGTGGTGGACTTACCTTCTCCAAGCAGACCGAGGGAACTGTTGATTTTGACAGTCAAGAAAAATGTTATTTACACACTCCAGAGTTTTGTGCAACACGTTTCATAGGTATGACCCTGCTTCATCGGGCAATATGGCATGAGCATGTCACATCTGCAGAGGCACTGGGTGTATTTCTGATGTGCAGATGTTATATGCTCCTGTGTGCTGTGTTCCCTGTGTCTGCTAGGAGGAGGTAAGTCCACCACTACCTCCTTTTTATATTAATTTTAAGCATTTTAGTCCTTTTTATTCTTTTGGCGCCTCTGTTTGCCTTATACAATAATTGAGCCCTCCCTTGGTGCAGTGGTGTTACACCCTTTCTTCTGATCTATGGAGAGCAACTTTTTAATCCTGAGTGGGGTCAGGTCTAATCTCCCCACCTGCATTGACAGTAGTGTTGGGCGAACACCTGGATGTTCGGGTTCAGGCCGAACAGGCCGAACATGGGCCAGATGTTCGGCATGTTCGGCCCGAACGCCGAACTCAATGGAAGTCAATGGGACCCCCGAACATGCCCATTTTGGGGGCCCTATGGGGTCGCAGGCATAAGGGGGGAGCATGCCCCGATCGCGGGGGGGTCGGAAATTCCCCCCACCCCCTCCGCTAGCGCTCCCCCCTCTGCCCGCTTCCCCATAAAAAAAGTTTGAGGCAAGTTAAATAGTACTTGGTGGCTGGCCTGGCACTGGCAGTGGAGTGAGGAGGAGGAGGAGTCCGAGTAGCAGAGTGACGCGTTGAGGCCGGGCAGCGGGCGGTTCAGCGGTAGTACCCTTGTGGTACTTTCGCCCTTTCTCTGACCTCACGTCCTCTACGTAATGACGCATACGAGGGTACGCGTGACGCGTACCCTCATATGCAGAGGACGTGAGATCAGAGAAAGGGCGGAAGTACCACAAGGGTACTACCGCTGAACCGCCCGCTGCCTGGCCTCAACGCGTCACTCTGCTACTCGGACTCCTCCTCCTCCTCACTCCACTGCCAGCGCCAGCCACCAAGTACTATTTAACTTGCCTTAAACTTTTGTATGGGGAAGCGGGCAGAGGGGGGAGCGCTAGCGGAGGGGGTGGGGGGAATTTCCGACCCCCCCCGCGATCGGGGCATGCTCCCCCCTTATGCCTGCGACCCCATAGGGGGGCCGTATTGCGGCATGTTCGGGCGAACAGGGCCCTGTTCGGCCGAACAGGGGCCCTGTTCGGCCCTGTTCGGCGGCCATTCAGTAGTTCGGGACGAACCCGAACTTAAAAGGCCGAACACCATTAGGTGTTCGGCCGAACTCGAACATCACCCGAACAGGGTGATGTTCTGCAGAACCCGAACAGTGGCGAACACTGTTCGCCCAACACTAATTGACAGTGGTTGCCTTTGAGGTGACCCTGGTCTGTATTATTTACTTGCGTTACATATTTCAATATTTCCAGTACTTACTACACTAAATTGGGCTCTCAGTGTCCCGTTTTAGTAGGTTTTGGACTAGTCCATCTCCTCATGTGGGGATCTCAGGGTTTCTATATTTTCAAAAGCACTTACCAAATGGAACTTGTTCAGTCCAACTGCCAGAATAGTGTGCAAGCAGGTAGGGAGACCAGCCCGCATCTTTGTATAGATCCTTTTCAGGGAGTGCTTTTGTAAGGAATAAAGAAAATGCTTAAAATTCCTCGTGAGGAGATAGACTAGACCAAAACCTGTCAGGTCTGTCAGATTTCACCTACCTACTGTAAGCGATGGCAACATAGGATAGCTACATAAGTGAAAAGTAATTTATGCCTTGTTTTACTTTGAAAGAAATGTACTTCTTATTTGTATGCGTTTACATGTACTGTATTTTGAACTTTACCATTTTTTGCAATCTTTAACTGCAAAGCAACCACCCAGTCTGTTTTTTTTTTTTTTCTCTAAGGCCTCTTTCCCACCAAGACGTTGCGTTTTAGGGGAAGTTATGGTCGCATAACGTGCCCCTAACGCAACGCCTGTTGGTGTTCAAGGAGGACGCCAGAGTGAGCCGCGTTATGCAGCTCTTTGTGCGCACTGCGTCTCCGTGGCGCTGATTGGCTGGCGGGACCACATGATGCGGAGTGTTCTACTCCGCATCACGTGGTCCTGCCCGGCCAATCAGCGCACAAAGAGGCCGCTCCAGGAAGAAAACACTGCACGTCAGCAGTGCAGTGAATATTAATTAGTCATTTGGCTAATTACTGCGCATGGGCAAGCAGTCGTATAACGCACAGTATGCTGCACTTTCTCAGAATGAACGTGGGCACTGTGAACAGCCTATTGCTTTTACATTGCTTTGAGTTGGGCTGCGTTACAGGCTGCTCTAACGTGCGCCTGTAACGTCCCACTGTGAAAGCAGCCTTAATCTTAAAAAATGGGCCACATTAAACTTGGAAAAAAATAAACAGTATTGGTTCCCCCCTCCAGAACATTCTTAAAGCGGACCTAAACTTAGAACTTTCTCTCTGCTCTAATAGATACACAACAGCATAATAACCTTTGTTACAACTGATACAAATCCTAAAATAAATCTGCACAGTTTCCCCTTCCTGCATCATGGAAACAGACATACTGTTATCATCCTGTGCTTTCAAATGAGCTTATCTGCCATCTCTGCTGTGGTAGTCATGTGACACAGGGGAGATAGATCAGATTACAACTTGTGATAAGACACAAATGAGGGAGAACAGGCTAAACTCTCTAAATACATACAGGGTGCATTTCTCTATGCTTTCCTTCTGTCCTGTGTAAGAGTTCAGGTCAACTATAACTTCTTGTCCCCATGCAGGCTGGTATTTCCCAGGGAACTAGGCATCTACAAGCGTGGGGCTCTGCCACTCCAAGAATACCAACTGATGGGGGGGGGGGGGGGCATGGCAGCAAACCCCTCTATTCGCGACACTTTTTAGAGCAACTTTGTGCAACATTGAGGCCACATTAAACTTTGAAAACAAATCAACAGTATTATGCCCTCCTCCCAGGGGAACAGTTTTGTTAAAAATGACTACAATTCAAAGCTTATATGGAGATAATTGATAACGATCAGCATTGCACCATAATGAGCTAATACAGAGAATAAAGAAGGGCCCCTAGTTTGCCCCTGTGGTCCAAGCATTCCGGTGTCGACCGCACCCTCTTCCTCTCCTATTGCTACACTACTGGGGATGAGATCTCTGCACATTTGCGTAGGGCTAGGGGAGGCAGAGGTTGTAACCACTCCAGGGGCCCTGGACCCACGTGCTGTAATGGTAATAATGACCTCTATACGTGTTCTGAATTGTGGTTATTAATTATTATTAACATACCATTAATTTTTTTGTCTCTCACAAAATGACTGTGGTTCAATACCCCTTTAAATTTGCACTAGACTTTCCCTTTTCACCTCCTCTACTTTTTTTGGAAGTGGTGATGCAGGGAGCATTGCGCATATTTTATAGGAGTGTGCGCAGGCGCAGAATCTTTATTCTAGACTAGCTGATTGCCCGGCGTTGCCCGGGTATGTATTTGGCTGGTGTTGGCTCTGCATACTTTTTCTAACCCTAACACACAAACACTCAATGACTAAGTTTGTGAGATTTGGGGTCCTTGGCATCAATAATTTGTATATTCCCATAGAAATTAAACAAATCAGATAGGCCGTTTGTGACTCCGCCCATCTCCAGCATTTGAACCCCAGTCACCCAATGACCAACTGTAGCAGGTTTGAGGCATCTGCTATTAACAGTGTAAAAATGGCAGCAATTTAAATATTCCACTTGAAAATCAACAGGTGAATTTTGATTGGCTATTATAGGCTCCACCCACTTCCCTGAATATTAATCTCAGTCACTCAGTGACCATCTGGGCAAAGTTTGTGAACCCTGCCATAAACAGTGTAAGAAGTTTACACTTTCCCAGTGAAATTTGTTTTGGCTCCGCCCACTTTTTGTAACCTGGACACAAAGTCACTACTCAATGACCAAGTTTGTGAGCTCTGGGGTCCTTGGCATCAATAATTTGTATTTTCCCATGAAATGAAACAAATCTGATTCACCGTTTGTGGCTCTGTCCCCTTTTCTGAATTTGAACCCCTGTGACCCAATGACCAACTGTACCAGGTTTGAGGCTTGTGCCATAAGTGCAAGAATGGCAGCAATTTTAATATTCTCCTTGAAAAATGACATGTGATTTTTGATTGCCATTTTTAGGCTCCTAGCACCTTTCTGAATATTAATCCCAGTCACCCAGTAACCAGCTATGCTAAGTTTAAGAACCCTACCATTAACAGTGAAGAAGGGCTGCAGTTTACAATTTCCCAGAAAAATCTGTTTTTAACTCCACCCACTTTTTGTAACCTGGACACACAGTCACTACTCAATGACCAAGTTTGTGAGCTTTTGGGTTCGTGGCATCAAAATTGTGCTAATGGAAGCAGTTTATCCAGCAAAGAAATCTGGCTGTTTTTGGCTCCGCACCTTTACTGAATTTGAACATTTTTGCATTTTACCATTGAAATTAAACAAATCTGGTTGGCTGTTTTTGGCCTGATCCCTTCAGAATTTAAACCCCAGTCTCCCAGTGACTGACTGTAGCAGATTTTAGGCCTCTGCCATTAAGAGTGCATGAATGGCAGCAATGTAAATATTCCCCTTGAAAATCAAAAGGTAAATTCTGATTGGCTGCTGTAGGCTGCACCCACTTTTCTGAATATTAGTCCCAGTCACCCAGTGGCCAACTGTGTCACGTTTGAGAACCCTGCCAATAACAGAATGGCTGAAATCAATCTAACAAATCTGATTGGCTGTTTGTGGCTCCACCCCTTTAGTGAATTTGGACCCTAGTCACGTAATGACTGACTGTATCAGGTTTGAGGCCTCTGCCACTAACAGTGTGAGAATGGTAGCAATGGGAATATTCCCCTTTAAATTAATAGGTACATTTTGATTGGCTGTTGTAGGCTCCACCCACATTTCTGAATATTCATCCCAGTCACCCAGTGGCCAATTGTGTAAAGTTTGGGAACCCTGCCATGTTAAAAATGTAGTTGTTGGCACCGCCCACTTTTTCTAACCTTGACATACAGTCATTCAGTTATCAAGTTTATCGGCTTTGGGGTCCTTGATATCAATACTTTGTATATTCCCATTGAAAAATAAACAAATTTGGCTGTTTGTGGCTCTGCCCCCTTTCCGAATTTGGACCCCAGTCACCCAGCGACCAACTGTACCAGGTTTGAGGAATCTGCTTTTCACAGTATAAGAGAATGGTAGCAGATGAAATATTCCCTTTGAAAATCAAAAGGTGAATTTTTATTGGCTGTTGTAGGCTCCACCCACCTTCCAAAATCTTAATCTCAGTCACCCAGTGACCAACTGTGCAAAGTTTGAGAACCCTGCCATTAACGGTGTAAAAATGGCTGCAGTTTATATTTTCCCAATAAAAGTTGTTTTGGCTCCGCCCACTTTTTGTAACCTTGACACACACAGTCACTCAATGACCAAGTTTGTGAGCTTTCAGGTTCCTAGCATAAAAAATATGTGAATGGAAGCAGTTTATTCACCAAGGAAATCTGATTGGCTGTATGTGGCCCCGTCCCTTTAGTGAATTTGGACCCCAGTCACCCATTGACCGACTGTAGCAGGTTTGAAGCCTCTGCCATTAAAAGTGTAAGAATAGCAGCAGTTTAAATATTCCCCTTGAAAATCAATAGGTGAATTTTGATTGGCTGTTGTAGGCTCCACCCATTTTCTTGAATCGTAATCGTATTCACCCAGTGACCAAGTGTACCAAGTTTGAGAACCCTGCGATTAACAGTCTAAGAATGGCTGCAGATTACATTTTCCCATTTAAATGAATGGCTGAAATTTGATTGGCAGTGTTATGCTCCGCCCACTTTTCCTGGATTTGTAACCTCGGTCACCAAGTGACCAACTGTGCCATGTGTGGGGACTCTGGCTTGATTACTGTGAGAATGGCAGCCTTTTACATTTTTTCCATTGACTTGAATGGGTGAAATCTGATTTGCTGTTTGTAGCTCCGCCCACGTGTGCAGGGGGGCCGCGAGACCCCAGAACATATCATCCCTGGTAGTAAGGGATCTGTGTACCAAGTTTCGTTCAAATCGGTCAAGCCGTTTTCGCGTGATCGCGACACACACACACACACACACGCACGCACGCACGCACGCACGCACACACACACACACACACACACACACACACACACTCACACACACACTCACACACACTCACAAACACTCACACTGTACACACACACACACACACACACACACACACACGATTTTATATATATAGATGGTCACTTCTGTCCATATTTCTTGCACCTCTCTGCTCATGCCCTTTTATATGCTCACGCTCCAGATGTTCCCAATGCTTTTAACCACTTCACTACTGAGGGGTTTTCCCTTTTTCCCTTTGTGTACCAGAGCAATTGTCACCTTTCTCCATCCCATTCATTCGCCTATAACTTTATTACTACTTATCACAACGAAACAATCTATATCTTGTTGTTTTTTTTTTACACCAATGCGGTACATTTTGCTAAGAATTATTTTATTCTAAATGCATCTTAACGGGAAAAATAAGAAAAAAAAATGGAAAAAAATTCATTATTTCTCAGTTTTTGGCAATTATAGTTTTAAAATAATACATGCTACTGTAATTAAAACTAACACATTTTTTTGCCCATTTATCCCGGTTATTGCAAAGTTTAAAATATTTCCCTAGTACAATGTATGGTGATAATATTTTTAGTTTTGCGTCCGTCACTATTTACAAGCCCATATTTTCAAAATTAACAGTGATATACCCTCTAAAAAAAGTTTAGTTCCTAATGTTTATGTTTTTTATTTTTTTGTAACTGCTTTTTTTTTTTTACTGCCAAATTTTTATTTGGGTACTATGGGACAGTGTGGGGGGTAGGGAGTTAATTTTAAATGTATGTGTAGGTCTATTTATTAAAAAAAAAAAAGTATGTAGGTGTAAGTTTACTATTTGGCCACAAGACGGCCTCTCACATTATTTCCTATTAGCGTGCTATAACTACGCGAACAGGAAGTAATGCGTGAATGTGTTAACTACGTTACTTTGGGATTTACAATGATCGTGGCATCTCATTGATAACAACAATAACAATAATATTTCTATAGCACTTTTCTCCCTGGGGACTCAAAGCGCTGCTGATGCCAGTAATTATTGACACAGGGACTTAGATTAATGAATGGGAACAGCCTTCCGATTCATGCATCTCCCCTGTAAGGATCGACAGTGAGAATGCGCGCGGGACCTAGCACGGGAGCAAGCAGCGGCCGGCAAATCCAATGGGTGATTATCTACGTTTTTGATTTATTTTGAAAGGCAAACAAGTAACGGTACTTATTACAGTCATGCCTTTAGTATTGGTTGTGTGACTGTTTCTTTAGGTGCTCATACACCTTCCCTACCTCTTCAAAGGTTGGTTTGAAGTCGGGGTGCCCAGGAAACCCACCACCGATGTTCAGAACTCTCATCTTGTGACCAAGTTGGTTTCCGAGGTCAAACAAATGCCTGGCGTTTCCTATAGCTTGGTGAAAGCCCTGGAGATTATCATTGCCAGCACCCATATGGAAACTGCAGAGAACAAGATGGAAAGAAGAAAACAGAGATGGAAATTGGAGATTTAGGCTAGTTACACACCCCGGGACGTTGCGTTATAGTGGATGTTATGGTCGCATAACGTCCCCTAACGCAACGCCTGCCGCTGTTGGTAGAGGACGTTGAGTGAGCCGCGTTAAGCGGCTTTTTCCGCATTAGGGCAGTGAGAGTGGCGCTGATTGGCCGGCGGGACCACGTGATGCGGAGTGAAACACTCCACATCACGTGGTACCGCCAGCCAATTAGCGGCCACCAGTGCAGTGCATATTGAATAGCCATGTGCGCGGCTACGTAGCGGCCTCTCCCCGCCTCCTCTCCGCCCCAACACTGAGCATGTGCAAACAGTCTAACGCGGCTTAAGCCGCTGGAACGCTATAGTATTCTGAAGAACGTGCAGCGTTACATGTAACGCAACGTGGGCAGTGTGAACAGCCCCATTGACTTTGTATTGCTGTGAGTTGGGGAGCGTTACAGGCTGCACTAACGTGCGCCTGTAACGTCCCTGTGTGGAAGCAGCCTCAAACATGAAGGTGGTTACAAAGTTACATAGTTAGTTTGGTTGAAAAAATGACAACTTAAGTTAGCGATAATGGAAATTTGCTGATGAGGATTACGCAAAATCTTGCATAATTTTTGGCAGTTGTGGCAATACTTCGTTACTGTTTGGAGATTCAATTAATTTTGCCATTCGTAATGTTGCGTAATTATTGCTGAATTTATCCGTTAATGGAAAGCCCCCATACATGTTATATTGTCACCATAATTCAGAGTTTCTCAAACCTGTCCTCATGACTCCCCAATGGTGCATGTTTTGCAGGCAACCTCACCTATATGCACAGGTGGGGCAATTAGTGTATCAGCTACATGGAATCCACCTAGCTGAGACACGAATGACCCCACCGGTGCATAGGTGAAGTTGCCTGCAAAATGTGCACTGTTGGGGACTCACTGCCATAATTGATAGTTATGTTAAAGAGACTCTGTAACAAAAATTGCATCCTGTTTTTTATCATCCTACAAGTTCCAAAAGCTATTCTAATGTGTTATGGCTTACTGCAGCACGTTCTACTATCACCATCTCTGTAATAAATCAACTTATCTCTCTCTTGTCAGACTTGTCAGCCTGTGTCTGGAAGGCTGCCAAGTTCTTCAGCGTTGTGGTTCTGTGATGCATCTCCCCCCTCCAGGCCCCTCTCTGCACACTGCCTGTGTGTTATTTAGATAAGAGAGAAGAGAGAAGCTGCTCTAATCAGCTGGATAAATCGTCCTCTGAGCTGGCTGGGCTTTCACATACTGAGGAATTACAAACAAGGGCAAAGCTGTTTGCAGGAAGAAAAGAGCAGCCTGAAACTTCAGTGCATGGGGAAAAGAAAAACACAAATGATCTCTTGAGATTCAAAAGGAATGCTGTATACAGCCTGCTTGTGTATGGATGTATTTTCTATGTGTGGACATACTGTACATCAACCAACTTCCTGTTTTGGTGGCCATTTTGTTTGTTTACAAACAAACTTTTTAAAACTGTTTTTAACCACTTTTAATGCGGCGAGGAGCGGCGAAATTGTGACAGAGGGTAATAGGAGATGTCCCCTAACGCACTGGTATGTTTACTTTTGAGCGATTTTAACAATACAGATTCTCTTTAAAAGGAATAGTGGAATCAAGTAAAAAAAAAAGGTACTTATCCGTTAGCCGGGTGCATCTGGCAGGTGGGGTAGGGGGGCGCAATTTCAGTGTTTGCCATAGGTGCTATATCACACAGATACGCCCCTGATTAACTCACAGTTTACGGTCACTTAAAACACAATTTATTCGCACACTATTGTTACGTTAACTAGGAATGCAATTGGCGCCACCTGCTGTGGTTACATTCACAGTTTTGTTACGTGAAGTATGAATGGAATTAGCAACAACAACGCCACCTGCCGGATGCACCCGTCTAACGGATAAGTACCAAAAAAAATTCCAAAAAGGCCTTGGAGTTTTTGAGAGAAGTCGATTTTAAAAATGCAAGTAAAAATGTTGTATAAACTCAGAGAAATGACAGTTTACAAAATTTTTTTTCTTTGCATGTTCAAAATCAAAATCAATGTTCTCAAAAACTACAAGGCCGTTTTAACTTGTTCCCACTATTGCTCTTAAAGGGATTGTCCAACAACAACAAAAAAATGAGTTTCACTTACCTGGGGCTTCTACCAGCTCCATGCAGCCATCCTGTGCCCTCGTAGTCACTCACTGCTGCGTTGCACCGATAACGTGAAAAATGTATGCATTAATGTTCCTGCACTAGCGGGAATGCGTAAAAATGTACGCAATGCGGCCCACCGACCCAGAAGTCGGCAAAAACGAAACTAGCTGACGGCGGGGACTGGACCAGCAGTGAGTGACTACGAGGGCACAGGATGGCTGCAGGGGGCTAGTAGAAGCCCCAGGTAAGTGAAACTCTTTTTTTTTTTGCCGGACATTCCCTTTAGTATAGCAATTTTGGAGACAATAGCATGTAGGGGGCTTTGTTATTAACCGCTAAATTCAGCATGAAATTACGCGAAATTGGGAAATTACAGTTTCTGATCACGTTTACGAATGAAATAATGATTTTTCCAGAGATTTCGCATTACAATTTTGCATCATAATTACGATGTGAAATTGCAACCTTGCAAAATTCATGTTCATCACTACCAGCAGCCCCCCCTAACAAAAATGAGCCAACCGGCCCCCCTGAAAAAAACCCTTAAGACCCCCCAATAAAAAAATGTGGCTGGGCCCGCATACACTACCTTATACTAGCCCCTCCCCCATCTCGAGAATGAGCAGAGCATGGCAGCAGGGGCACTCAGGGGAGCTTGTGACATGTCCTCTTCACTTTTCTATTGAGGCCCGTACAGTGTAACTCCTTCTGTCTATCTAATGCACATCACATGACCTGCAGTGACGGGAGCCGCAAGGAGTTACACTGTATGACGTGGCTGAAGAGAGGAGTAAAGAGGACGTGTCACTAAGTTTGCTGACAGGTAAAATGTGTGATGCTTCCAGCACTGGATCGGTGGGCTCGAGAAGGATTAGGGAAGCTTCCAGACTATCTCTCTACTGAGGTAAGTATCTACCTTTTCTTTTTTTACCCCTCACACAGGGCTGGATTTAACATAAGGCACTTTAGGCATGTGCCTACAGGCACCTGATGAAGGAAAGGCAGCTCACTCCTTCCCCAAGTGCCTCCCTCCTTCTCAATCCCTATACAGAGTATACAGAGAGTGAAGCAGGGCCGGTTCAAGTATCAATTGGGCCCTAGGGCAAAATTAGCCTGGGGCCCCCCAACAGACACCCCCCGACCAAAAAGCGTCATTAGAGGCCCTTTGTTGTAGCCAAATTTTCCTGATGGGCCCAAGAGCTGGCTGCTGACCATCCCCCAATCACCTCCCAACTTAACAGACTTTGCAGAGTCCCTGGGGAGCAACAGTTAAGATGGGGAGGGACACATTAGGGGCCCCTACAGTCTCTGGGGCCCTGGGGCAATTGCCCACTTTTTCCTATGGTAGCTCCGACCCTGGAGCGGAGTGTAAATGAGAGAATACTCACCTAGGTCTCGGAATTCCACTGACGAGATCTCCGCTCAATCAGGGGCACCTCTAGCTACGCCTACTGAATACTGAGGGCACTTCTGGCTACCCAATACTAAGGGGCACCTGTAGCTACCTATGACGGGCAAGGGAGGTGAGTGAGAAGTGACAGCTGAGACAGCCAGCACACTTGCTGTGCAGTTCGGCGGGGGAGATTTGTTGATTCATGGAGGGTGAAGTCTAGGTGCCAGGACATCTGTGCCTATAGGCTCCTGAGATGTAAATTTGGGCCTGCACTCAGATGTATTCTTTAACTTCTAAGCAGCCATGAAGGAGTAATCTCAAGTACAGTAACTTGGGGCAGGGATGCTGCAGCCAGCTATACCAGGCTAATATAGCAGAGCCAATTCCGCACCCTGATCAGGTAATTATCAAGCGTCCCCTTGGCCAGTCTGCATTAGGCTGTGTTAGGCACACTGGCAGGCTGGGGAGGCACAAAAGAATGTGGCGCTGCAGTGCACGTAAAAAAATAAAAATGACTGGAAAACAGTTAAAGCAGAATTTCACTTTACATTCCAATCCGTCTGATGAAATTTCTCTTTTCTATTCTAGCACTAGAAGAGGAAAGTAAAGTAAGTAAATGAGACTTACCTCACTCCAGTTACTGAAACATTTAAGCTCTTGGCCACTCTCAAAAGGTGCTCACAGTTCTCCAAAGGGGCTCCGAACTTCCTGCTGAGACAGGAAAAGGATCCAGCGTCATCCGTCTTGATGCGAAGAATCATCCTGTATAAACAAAATATGAACGAGTCTGTGATTTACAACTGAAAGGCCACTCCTGTCCTGTGGCTGGACATATACATATATATATATATATATATATATATATATATATATATATATATATATATATATATATATATATATATATATATAACCCATAAGCATAAGTTTTTCCTGTGCTTCCCAGGGGTGTGAACTAGGGTGTGGCATCTGCTCAGGGGTGGAGTTTACAGGGGCCTGTAGGTTCTTGAGCTATAAGTCTAGTTCTTCCAATGTACAATCACCCACCATAATTCAAACACTATGCCTCCAATTGTTCTTTTAATATAAATATGGACATCTTTAAATGGACACTTGAGGCTAGAAAAAAAAAAGAGTTTTACTCACCTGGGGCTTCCACCAGCCCCCTGCAGCTGTCCCGTGCCCACGCAGTCTCGCTCGCATCCTCCTGGCCCCGCCGGCAGCTACTTCCGGTTTCGGCGACAGGCTTGGGAACGCGAGTGATTCTTCACGTTCCTGGCCGCAATAGCGCCCTCTATACTGCTATTGCGGTCAGGAACGCGAGGAATCACTCGCGTTCCCAGGCCTGTCGGCACCTGTCGCCAAAAACGGGAGTAGCTGCCGGCGGGGGACAGGAGGATCGGAGGGACACGGCGAGGGCACTGGACAGCTGCAGGGGGCTGGTAGAAGCCCCAGGTGAGTAAAACTCATTTTTTTTCCTAGCCTTAAGTGACCCTTTAAGCTTCAAAATACTTTATGGAAGAATGGCATCCTGAAGTGAGAGGAATAAGGAATACAGAGGCTGCCATCTTCATTCCCTTATAAACTATGCCAGTTGCCGGGCTGTCATGCTGAGCTTTTGGCTATAGTTGTCTTTGAGTCACACAACTGCAACAAGCATGTAGCCAGAGGAGTCACACCAGAGACACAGCATCGGAACTGCATGCTCATTCTGGGCCAGTGACTTATAGTATAAGAGGTGGAGCCAGGGCCGGATTTACAGCTCAGGAGCCTATAGGCACAGAAGTTCTGCCGCCCTAAACTCCGCCCCTCAGCTGAAGTCACACCCCAAATCACACCCCCTTTTCGTAAAATGAACTTAAACCCAATAAAAAAATGAGTTTCATTTACCTGGAGCTTTTACCAGCCCCCTGCAGCCATCCTTTGCCCTTGACATCACTCCCAGATCCTCTTCTCCCCCGCCGCCAGCAAGTTTCGTTTTTGCCAACTCGGAATCATATCATTGCACGCATTACCACAGTTACAGGACGCTACAGTGGGTGTCAACACGTATCTTTGTACGCATTGCCACCCGCTGTAGCATCCTGTAACCGCGGTAATGCTTGAAATGATACACGTGGTGGCCCGCTGATTCGAGACGGCAAACCGAAACTAGCTGGCGGCGGGGGACCAGAGGATCCGGGAGTGACGTCAAGGGCAAAGGATGGCTGCAGAAGGCTGGTAAAAGCCCTAGGTAAGTGAAACTTATTTATTGGGTTTAGGTTCACTTTAAGAAATAAAACCACACATGGTAATGCAGATATCCCTAAAGACAAGCAGAGAATACCAACGACATGCAAATAATACAAATCACAAGGAAATGAGATTAATATAACGCAAAAATTGTGATGTATAGTTTCTATTAATAAAGCCTAAAGCTATGTACCTACGTCATGATTTTCCCAATGACTAGCAATTTTTTGAGCACCGAGCAGTCATTTCTGCGCTATCGCGATGTGGATACAGTCACACGACTATGCAACTGTTGCTTAGCATCGCGCCGCAATAACGACCATCATGGCTGATCGGATCTTTAAGATCCCCGACGACTCCCGCGCAAAGTAACGTGATCGATTACAGTCTTGTCGCGCAGACACGTAACGTCGCTTGACATTGTGCATACTCGCCAGCAGGAGGAGGCTTCGCCTAATGACCATCGTCAAAGGATGTTGCTGGGCCCGACGGGTGGTGAGTACGGAGCTCAACTCCTGTGCCCCCCTCAAGCAGCCCCTGGCCTATACAAAATCCTCCCCCCAGGCAGACTGTGGCCTGCGCAATAACCATTCTAAACCCACCCCTCACCACATAGAGCATGTCTTTTTAACACTAAAGGTCCGTTTCCAGTAGGGACGAATCTGTTCCAAATCCACAGCGTTTCCCCACATGCGAGTCGGATGAGGAAACGCTGCCCATTCAGTCTGTAACGTTCTGAGCAGGTGCTGTTGACCCTGTCACCAGTGGTTGGCGTGGGCTCTCCCAAGGCGTGGAGTCTATGTGGCTACGGGTCTTCACCAGAGCACCCCGCAAGGGTTGATGGGCCGCTACCCCTAGTGGGCAACGGACTACTTTGCTGCCTGGTAGCCACAGGTCACGACCCTCAGGATTGCCCCACTGGAGACGAAGGAGAACAGTTAACGCTGCGTTGTGGAGGAGAGATATCAAAGTACAGAATCAGCAGGCGGAAGAATGGTCAGGCAATCCGGGTTCAGGGCAGGCAGAGTTCAATCATAAACGGTAGATCAGGCAGAGGTCGAGGCAGGCGGAGTACAATCAGGAACGAGCAAACAGGCAGAAGGTCGGGGCAGGCGGCAGTCAGGCAGAAACAGGAACAGGCTAAGGTCGGCAACAAGAAGGCAATCAGGTAGTAGCTGACAGAGCACACGGTACACTGCTGGCAAGCTGTACGAACAGACAGCACTAACCTGCAGGGCAGACTGGCTTATATAGGGCTTTTTGGCGCCAATTGATGACGCTGCGCATGCGTACTAACGTCCGCATTAACCTCCTGCGCATGCGTACTTTTAGCAGGAACAACTTGCCGCGCACGCGTACAACAGTCAGCAACTATCTGCCGCGCATGCGTACATGCGGACAAATGACTGCGTACACCCGCGCAGGCGCGTTGCCCGCAGGAACCAAACCAGGAAGTGGCCAATACCCCGAACGGCGTGATGCCATGTGACAGGCAAACATGTCGGCTACGTGTGTGCGCATTTGCGTGAGACGGACCCCGGAGCCGACGAAGAGGACGGGCATACTGGACGAGATGACAGGCAGGCTGGTGAGTATGACATTGCCCCCTCCCCAGGGGCATCCTCCGGATGCCACCTGGAGCTGGCTTTGTAGGGTATTGTTTATGAAAAAGCTTAATTAACCTGGAAGCATGAACGTTAGCTGCTGGCTCCCATGAATTCTCCTCAATACCAAAGCCTCTCCATTTAATGAGATAATAAAGTACATTTCTACTCTTCTTGGAGTCTAATATTCTTTCTATTTCAAATTCTTCAGAACCATCCACCAAGATGGGGGGAGGTGGAGCAGTAGATCGACTTTTAAAAGGATCAGACACAACTGGCTTTAGACAGGAAACGTGGAAGACTGGATGTGTCTTCATGGAGTCTGGCAGTTTTAATTTGTAAGCCACAGGATTGATCTGTCTCTCAACAGGGAATGGTCCAATGAATTTAGGACCCAATTTCCTGGATGGACACCTCAATTTGAGATTGGTAGTAGAGAGCCATACCAGATCACCTGTCTGAAAGTTGGGTGCAGCAGTTCTCTTTCTATCAGCTTTCGTCTTAATTCTGAGTTGTGCTTGTTTAAGATTTTTCTGTAGCTTTTTGAAGTTTTCCGAAATACATGAAAGTCTCTGTTGAACTTCAGGTACCTGAGAATTGTATTTCAACATAGGACACATGGTAGGATGAAATGCATAGTTGGCATAGAACGGTGTTTGATTCGTAGAAGTATGAACACTATTATTATAGGCAAATTCAGCGGTTGCTAACAAAGAAGACCAATCCTCTTGGGATGCAGATGTAAAACATCTTAAATACTGTTCCAGCACTTGGTTTACTCTCTCAGTCTGCCCATTTGACTGGGGGTGATAGCCAGAGGAAAGTGACAAGGTTATCTTGAGCCTGTTGCAGAGTTCTTTCCAGAATTTTGAAGTGAATTGAACCCCCCTATCAGAGACAATATCGGAAGGAAGTCCATGGAGTCTCACAATTTGATTGAGAAAAACTTCAGCAGTAGTAGCAGCATTGGGTAGCCCCTTTAAAGGGACAAAGTGTGCCATCTTTGTAAATCGGTCAACGACCACGAAAATTGTAGTGAACTCGTTGGAAGGAGGTAGATCTGTAACAAAGTCCATTGATATCATATCCCATGGGCGGGAGGGTATGGGCAAGGAGGTAAGTAAACCCCATGGTCGACGGTGGACATGCTTGGACCGAGCACAGACGTTACATGACGATACATATTTCTTACAATCTTGGTGGAGTTCAGGCCAGAAGAAGTTACGCTGTATTAGTTCCTGTGTCTTGGCAATTCCAAAATGACCGGCCAGCAAACTATCATGACCTAACTGCAAAACAGATGTGCGAAGATCAGCAGGTACGTATACTTTATCATTCTGAAAGAACATGCCATCTTGAGGTTGCAATCGATTCGTTATGTCTTTTGGTAAGGATCTCGAGGATTGCTGTATCCGAGTAAGAAGATCAGGTTGGAGTAGTAAGAAATTTTTGGAGGACAAAATGGTATCTGGAACAGGATTAACAGGAGACTCCTCAGGGAACATTCGAGATAGTGCATCAGGTTTAACATTCTTACTACCTGGTCTGTAGGTGACATGGAAGTCAAAACGGGAGAAGAATAGGGCCCAGCGGGCTTGTCTGGGTCGTAATCGTTTGGCAGTCTTGAGATATTCCAGATTCTTGTGATCTGTAAAGACAAGAATTGAATGTTGTGCTCCTTCCAGCAAGTATCTCCATTCCTCGAAGGATGCTTTAATAGCCAGTAACTCTCGGTCTGCAATGTCATAGTTCTTTTCAGAGGGGTTCAGTTTCCGAGAAAAGAAGGCAACAGGATGTAATAAATTCTTAGGACCAAAACGTTGGGACAACACAGCCCCTACTGCCGTTTCGGAAGCATCTACTTCTAGGACGAAGGGCTGTGTAGGGTTGGCATGTTTAAGCACAGGAGCTGTGGTAAACAATTGTTTGAGTCTCTCAAAGGCGGTCTGAGCTTCAGGAGTCCATTGGAACCTTTGGTGTGCTTTGGTTAGCTGAGTAATGGGTGCCACAATGGCTGAAAAGTTCATTATAAATCTTCTATAAAAGTTTGCAAACCCAATAAAGCGTTGAACACCTTTCTTATCCGTGGGAGTTGGCCAGTCTAGAATGGCCGAAACTTTTTGTGAGTCCATCTTGATGCCTGCAGGAGAGATCTGTAGACCGAGGAACTGAATGTCTTCCCGTTCGAACTCACATTTCTCTAGTTTTGCATATAAGTTGTGCACACGGAGGCGAGCTAACACCTTTTTAACATGGACTTGATGTTCAGCCAGAGAAGAAGAAAAGATGAGAATATCGTCCAGATACACTGCCATAAACACATCTATGAAGTCACGGAAGATGTCGTTGACAAAGTGTTGGAAGGTGGCAGGAGCGTTACAAAGGCCGAAGGGCATTACTAAGTATTCATAGTGTCCATAGCGGGATCTGAAGGCAGTCTTCCATTCATCTCCATCGCGAATGCGGATGAGATTATACGCACCCCTAAGGTCGAGTTTAGTGAAGACCTTAGCAGTACGCAACTTCTGGAACAGATCGGGAACTAAGGGAAGTGGATACCGGTTTTTCACAGTCACTCGGTTTAACTCACGGTAATCCACACAGGGTCGAAGAGAACCGTCCTTCTTCTCAACGAAAAATATCCCAGCCCCGGTGGGAGAGGTAGAGGGGCGGATGAAGCCCTTTGTTAGGTTTTCCTCAATGTACTGTTTCAACACTGCTGACTCAGGTTCGGAGAGGGGGAATACCCTTCCAAAAGGAATTTCAGCCCCTGGATGCAGCTCAATTGGACAATCATATATTCTGTGTGGAGGCAGGGCATCAGCGGCCTTCTTGTCAAAGACATCTCGGAACTCTTGGTAGAGAGGTGGGAGCAAGGCTTCTAACTCGGGTGTGAGACAGAGAAGTTGTCCAACTTGAGGGAGGCAGAACTGTTGGCAGTATTTGGATTGGAAGTTAACTTCACCTGATCTCCAATTAATTGATGGGTTGTGAGATTGTAGCCATGGAATCCCCAGGATGATAGGAAATAGCGGAGATGGAATTAGGTCAAAGGTGAGAAATTCCTGATGATCCTCAGAGGTAGTGACAAGGATGGGATAAGTCTCTTGTGTGATGGGACCTGATTCCAAAGGAGACCCATCTGCTAACTGTAGAGGGAATGGACTGGACTTCTGACGAACTGGAAGCTGAAGCTGATGGGCCAGACGATCATCAATAAAACAGGAACACGCTCCAGAGTCTATGATGGCTCTAATTCTGGTTATTCCTCCTGGCCCCTGTAACGACAGAGACAATGGAACATGAGCGGACGAGGACTGATGAGTGACAAGAACTGAAGAGGGTTCAGAGTTAAGCTTACCAGAAGGCCTTACTGGACAATTATTGCGAAAATGTCCTGGAGCGCCACAGTACATGCAGAGGTTGGCCTGGCGGCGATGCTGACGTTCCTCAGAGGATAGTGAAGTTCTGGCCAAACCCAACTGCATAGGTTCAGGAGCCTCTAGGGTATTAGATGCAGGTGGACTTGAGCTAGGTGCTGGTACAGGAGAAGAAGGAAGATTCCATGCAGTCCTGGTGTTGCCAGATCTCTCTAGCCTTCTTTCTCTTAGCCTTCTATCAATCTGGGTGGAGAGCTGTATAAGTTCTTTCAAGGTAGCAGGAATGCCCACCCGGGCCAGCTCATCTTTGAGTTGATCTGACAGTCCCAGTCGAAACTGAAATTTCAATGCAGCATCATTCCATTGAGTGTCCCCACTCGAACGGCGAAAGTCAGAAATGTACTCCTCTACAGGCCTACGACCCTGCCGAAGATTCTGAAGGGCTGACTCGGCTGAGGCGGTGCGAGCAGGGTCATCATAGAGTTCAGCAAGAGCTTCGAAGAAGGAAGTGACTGAAGATAGAGCAGCATGGTCTTGTTCTCTGAGCTGCAGGGCCCAAGCCTGCGGCTCTCCCTGGAGTAAGGAGATGATGGTGCCCACTTTAGCTTGCTCGCTGGCATAGGTTCTTGGCTGTAGGGAGAATAACAGGAGGCAGGCGCCTTTAAAGTTTCTGAATTTGCTGCGATCTCCTGTAAATCGGTCTGGAAGAGGAACTTTTGGCTCGGGTGGTGGAGCGGAAACAGTTACATTGGTTGCAGGAACTGCAGTAGCTGGGTTAGGTATGGCTTGAATCTGTGACTGTAGTTGAACGTAACTGTTCTGTATCTGTTGTACTGAAAGACTGAGCTCAGACACCATCTTGCAAAGAGCATCGATATCGGACGGACCTCCAGTAGCGTTCATGATGGCTGTCTGTTTCTGTAACGTTCTGAGCAGGTGCTGTTGACCCTGTCACCAGTGGTTGGCGTGGGCTCTCCCAAGGCGTGGAGTCTATGTGGCTACGGGTCTTCACCAGAGCACCCCGCAAGGGTTGATGGGCCGCTACCCCTAGTGGGCAACGGACTACTTTGCTGCCTGGTAGCCACAGGTCACGACCCTCAGGATTGCCCCACTGGAGACGAAGGAGAACAGTTAACGCTGCGTTGTGGAGGAGAGATATCAAAGTACAGAATCAGCAGGCGGAAGAATGGTCAGGCAATCCGGGTTCAGGGCAGGCAGAGTTCAATCATAAACGGTAGATCAGGCAGAGGTCGAGGCAGGCGGAGTACAATCAGGAACGAGCAAACAGGCAGAAGGTCGGGGCAGGCGGCAGTCAGGCAGAAACAGGAACAGGCTAAGGTCGGCAACAAGAAGGCAATCAGGTAGTAGCTGACAGAGCACACGGTACACTGCTGGCAAGCTGTACGAACAGACAGCACTAACCTGCAGGGCAGACTGGCTTATATAGGGCTTTTTGGCGCCAATTGATGACGCTGCGCATGCGTACTAACGTCCGCATTAACCTCCTGCGCATGCGTACTTTTAGCAGGAACAACTTGCCGCGCACGCGTACAACAGTCAGCAACTATCTGCCGCGCATGCGTACATGCGGACAAATGACTGCGTACACCCGCGCAGGCGCGTTGCCCGCAGGAACCAAACCAGGAAGTGGCCAATACCCCGAACGGCGTGATGCCATGTGACAGGCAAACATGTCGGCTACGTGTGTGCGCATTTGCGCGAGACGGACCCCGGAGCCGACGAAGAGGACGGGCATACTGGACGAGATGACAGGCAGGCTGGTGAGTATGACACAGTCAGTGGGTTTCCCCTCCAAATCACATGCCATTGCGATTTTGGATAGCATGCTGCATTTTCCTGCAGCATGCTTCCTAATCCCTATAGCCATTGCACAACAACTGCACAGGTGTTGTGTCCCATTCTGAAACACATGTGGAAATGGGCCCTACATACACACAGTACACATTGTGTACATACACACATGATACACAAAGACACAGAACACATGGTACACACACATACACACACACAGTACACACAGACACAGAACTCATGGTACACACACACGGTACACACAGACACACAACACATGGTACACACACACACAGTACACACAGACACACAACACATGGTACACACACACACAGTACACACAGACACAGAACTCATGGTACACACAGACACAGAACTCATGGTACACACACACGGTACACACAGACACACAACACATGGTACACACACACACGGTACACACAGACACACAACACATGGATGGTACACACACACGGTGCACACAGACACAGAACACATGGGACACACAGACACAGAACACATTGCGCGCGCGCACACACACACACACACACACACACACACACACACACACACACACACACACACACTGTACATACGAACACAGTACACATTGTACACACACTGTACACATACATCCCCTGTACACAGTACACACACACCCACTGTATTCACACAAACACACACACAAACCAGACACAGTACACACACACCATACACACTGTACACACAACACCCTCCTACTCCCCCCTCCCCACCGGATATTCAGGCAGCAAGCTAAAAAGTCATTACCACAGGCAGCTTTGACATGTCGTTTTCCACAGCTGTCACTGCACTGCCTGAGTGCCACAGCAAGGTCTTACTCTCCACTCCAGGGGGGACCACCACCAGGGCACACACACCACTGTCTGTCACACACGTGTGCAGAGTCCAGCTTCAAGACCCAAATAGTATATACAGAGGGCGGGGCGGAGTTGTAACTATATAGACAGACAGTGCAGGGCTATCTCCTGAGTCCTACCTACAGGGATGGTTCCTCTGCCCCCTCCCCGCTGTCACTTCAAAACACATGCTGATCGGCTGGCTGCCTTAATGGACAAGAGAGGCTGGGCGGGGCAAAGCTTCTTCCTACCTGTGCTGCACGAGTTGAGTTGTCCTCCTCTCTGTCCCCTTCCATCACACCGGCGCAGGCAGGCTAATTTCGCCAATCCGGATCATGCACCCGCCACGGGCCGCCCACGTGGTTTATCAGTCAGAGCGAGCAGCAGAGACAGACAATCACGCCGCCAGCCGCCGTCTATGCACGCAGCAGCTGCTGTCAAGTTGCAGCGCTGCATGCAGGCATGAATACGGCGGCTGGTGGGCGAGGAGAGCGGCACCGGCACTAAGGACTGAGCGAGTCTGTATATGTGTCACTAGCCGCTCGCCCCTCACTGTAATTAGGCCGCTGAAACGTGATACAAAGAGGAGGCGGCGGCGCTGGCATGTTGCTTTTTCTGGGTGGCTTCCCATCTTAAAGGGACTTGATTTAAACCCGCCCCTTGGCCAATCAGGCGCCTGTAGGCACGTGCCTAGTGTGCCTTATGGTAAATCCGGCCCTGGGTGGAGCATCAGCACAGAGGCAACTGGCATCATTTATAAAGGAGTGAAAATGGCAGACTCAATATTCCCAGAGCCGACTCTACCATGAAGCTGATTGAATCAAATAATTCAACAGACTGTAGGGGGCAGCATCAGCTCTACACTCACTTTGATGTTTTTCAGTCTCTCCATCTGCTCTGCTGCTTCTGCCTGACTCATGGTGCGCAGAGCTTGCCTGCTGTGAGTCTGCTGTGCTGGCACACCCCTTAAATAAATATGCACTGCTCTCTGCTAACTACTCTTCCTTGCCGTGTGCCATTCTGCCCTCTGGTTTCCCTGCAGCTTATTGCTTTGCATGTATGACTGAGGAAGTGCGTGTGTGTGCATGTATGCGTGTTGCCCCAGCAACCTAGTCGTCTGCATCACACCAGCCACCTACCTACACAGCCGCACTCAGCTGTTCACTATCAGCACCCATTCACTCACCTATCAGCATCCAGTCCGAATCAGGTAAAAAGCCACCTAAATTGCCTAAATATTATATTAATATATATATCAGTATTTTCCTGGGCTTGCCTCCGATGCCTAAGCTTACCGCCCCTCCCCCGGCGATCCCCCACCTTCTCCGCCACCTAACCTTGATCCCCCCTTCCCGACTAACCATAGAACTGGTCTGAAACTCTGACATAACATCCAATAAAAATGTGTTTTCCTACTTTTTATCACAGTTATCATATTTGCTTTTGTGCCCACGTAATATTGTCGCGTACATCAAAAAAGGGTGTCGGGAAAAAAGGGCGCGGGGTGTAAACGATAAGTGGTAATTAGAGATGTCGCGAACCTCCGATTTTAGGTTCGCGAACCTCCACAAAAGGTTCGGTTCGCGAAAAAGTTCGCTGGGGAGGCGAACTTTGAAAATTTTAAAAAATTCTACCGGCTGCAAAAATGATAGAAAACATGTTTCAAGAGCTCTCATACCTGGAGGCACACCTGATTGAGTGAAATACACATCACTGCTGGAGGACCCGCCCTCCCTCCCTCCCTCCTCCAAGCAAGGTCCTTATACCATTTGACTCAGTTGTCTGCCTACACTAATTAGTTATGGGACAGCTGCTACACACTCTGCTAGGGAGATTTTAATTAGCCTCTTGTGGGTCCCCTCCGCCCTTCTACCTATTTCAAAAACCAGTTTACATCATACCATGGCTGGGAATCGAACCCAGATCTCACTGTGTGGTGGGCAAGTCACCCTAACCACTGTACCACTACAGTAGTAACTGAAGCTGGCCTAAAATTTACCATTTATGCTCAATGCAATAGACTGCAATGCAGTTGCCTGGCAGTCCAGCTGATCTTTGTGACTGCAATAGTGGCTGAATCACACCCTGAAACAAGCATGCAGCTAATCCAGTCTGACTTCAGTCAGAGCACCTGATCTGCATGCTTGTTCAGGGGCTGTGGCTAAAAGTATTAGAGACACAGGATCAGCAGGCGATTCAGGCAACTGGTATTATTTTAAAAGGAAAAATCCATATCCTTCTCCGTTTAGGTTCCCTTTAAGGATTTGTAGCATAAAAGCCAACTCACATTGGCTGGGATTTGAACGCGGATCTCGCTGTGTGGTGGACAAGCACCCTAGCCACTGTACCACAACAGTAGTAACTGAAGCTGGCCTAAAATTTCAGACCACTTTAAAACCCCCATTCCTGACACCTAACCTTAAAACCCAGCTATTTCTAGCCACAGTTTGCCTAACAGGAAGCCCCCTGCACCTGGCGAACAAATTTCCACCTATAAATTATATTTGTATGGATGCCTATGGCGGAACCTTCACTTCTGCAGTGCCTCCGTTGCCAAAGTCAGAGCCGGGACGAGGTCCCTCAGTACCCAAGGCAGAGACACCAAAGTGCGCCCCTCCTTTCCTCCCACCCCAGCCATCACACACTGATTGTTATTAGACTAAGAGGTGCCGCAGGGCCCCCAACACCGTAATCTCTAGTTGTTATCTGGCTTGCAGTCATTGCCATGTATCCCCTTTTCTTATTTCTCTGTGCTTCAAACATGTGCTTCAAACATAGTAGGGGAATGGTAGCTGAGTAAGTTGTGTGCCACCTCCTACACTGTGCCCTGAGGCTGGAGCCTCTCTCACCTCTGCCTCGGCCCGGCCCTGGCCAAAGTCTCCTGTTTCCGGCTGGAGCACTGCACATCTTCACTTACTCGGCATTGGGGTGATTTTCTGCCACTTTTTCCAGCTCGCTCTCGCAGTCAAAGGTCATTCTGGTCACTCCATGTGCGGCCGCGTGTCGGATGTGAGAGACCTGCTTGCAGGTGTTGGCGTAGATGATGTCGGCAGCTGGTATTCCCATTCCCAGGATCATGTTTATCTCAGCCTGGAGGTGAGAGAACACCTTGATTTAAAGCATGATTCAATATGGCCTGTTTACAGTTTTCATTTTGAGGTATATGTAAAGTTGAGCCGAAATTTTCGTAATTTCGCATTACTAAAATTACGCACGCGAAATTTGCGATTACGATGCGAAATTACGGTAGCGTAATTGCCATTAAAATCGTAATTGAAAATACCGTAAGCGTAATTTTCAACGCGTAATTTCGCGTTTCGTTCATGCCGTAATTTCGCATTAAACGCTACCATAATTTCGCGTTAAACCGTAACGCTCCGTATAATATAAAAAAGCCGCCGACTTTAAGGGTTAATAGCAAAGCCCCCTTAAATGCTAAGAGCCTCAAATTTGGAGAATATATTAAGGAGATCAGGAGGAATAAGAGGAAATTTTTTTTTTTCAAAAAGACCTTATAGTTTTTGAGAAAATCGATGTTAAAGTTTCAAAGGAAAAATGTAAACATTTAAAAACCCGACGACTTTAACGGTTAATAGCAAAGACTGCTTAAAGTTTAGAAACACCAAATTCCCAGGGTATATTAAGGGGATCAGTGGGAATAAGAGGAAAATTTTTTTTTCAAAAAGACCTTATAGATTTTGAGAAAATCGATTTTTAAGTTTCAAGGGCGAAAATGTCTTTTAAATGCAGAAAATGTCAGTTTTTTTTGCACAGGTAACAATAGTGTATTATTTTCATAGATTCCCCCAAGTGAGAAGAGTTTTACTTACTTCGTTCTGAGTGTGGGAAATATAAAAAAAAAACGACGTGGGGTCCCCCTCCCAGACCTCTTTAACCCCTTGTCCCCCATGCAGGCTGGGATAGCCAGAATGCGGAGCACCGGCCGCGTGGGGCTCCGCACCCTGACTATACCAGCCCGCATGGTCCATGGATTGGGGGGTCTCGGAAGGGGAGGGGCAGCCAAGCTTTCCCCTCCCCCTCCGAGCCCTTGTCCAATCCAAGGACAAGGGGCTCTTCTCCACCTCCGATGGGCGGTGGAGGTGGAGGCCGCGATTTCCTGGGGGGGGTTCATGGTGGAATCTGGGAGTCCCCTTTACAAAGGGGTCCCCCAGATGCCCACCCCCCCTCCCAGGAGAAATGAGTATAGAGTTACTTGTACCCCTTACCCATTTCCTTTAAGAGTTAAAAGTAAATAAACACACAAACACTTAGAAAAAGTATTTTAATTGAACAAAAAACATAACCACGAAAAAAGTCCTTTAATATTCTTAATTAACCATTAATACTTACCTGTCCCTTTAAATAAATGATCCCTCGAAATAGCCTCGGAAATGTTCTATCAGTTACAATGTAACAAAGTTATTACAATGTAACAACTTTGTTACATTGTAACTACGCCGCACCCGACGTCACTCGCCGCCCAGCCGCCGCATACGCGTCTGCGCTGCACAGACCCGACAGAGCTCTGAGCTATATAGCTCAGAGCTCTCTAAGCATCTTTGTATTTGGGCTCCAAGGAGCCCCATTGGTCCTTAGCAGACCAATGGGGTTCCTTCAAATCAGAAGGAACCCCATTGGTCTGCTAAGGACCAATGGGGCTCCTTGGAGCCCAAATACAAAGATGCTTTAGAGAGCTCTGAGCTATATAGCTCAGAGCTCTGTCGGGTCCGTGCAGCGCAGACGCGTATGCGGCGGCGGCGAGTGACGTCGGGAGCGGCGTAGTTACAATGTAACAAAGTTGTTACATTGTAATAACTTTGTTACATTGTAACTGATAGAACATTTCCGAGGCTATTTCGAGGGATCATTTATTTAAAGGGACAGGTAAGTATTAATGGTTAATTAAGAATATTAAAGGACTTTTTTCGTGGTTATGTTTTTTGTTCAATTAAAATACTTTTTCTAAGTGTTTGTGTGTTTATTTACTTTTAACTCTTAAAGGAAATGGGTAAGGGGTACAAGTACCTCTATACTCATTTCTCCTGGGAGGGGGGGTGGGCATCTGGGGGACCCCTTTTTAAAGGGGACTCCCAGATTCCACCATGACCCCCCCCCCCCCCCCCCCGGAAATCGCGGCCTCCACCTCCACCGCCCATCGGAGGTGGAGAAGAGCCCCTTGTCCTTGGATTGGACAAGGGCTCGGAGGGGGAGGGGGAAGCTTGGCTGCCCCTCCCCTTCCGAGACCCCCCAATCCATGGACCATGCGGGCTGGTATAGTCAGGGTGCGGAGCCCCACGCGGCCGGTGCTCCGCATTCTGGCTATCCCAGCCTGCATGGGGGACAAGGGGTTAAAGAGGTCTGGGAGGGGGGACCCCACGTCGTTTTTTTTTTATATTTCCCACACTCAGAACAAAGTAAGTAAAACTCTTCCCACTTGGGGGAATCTATGAAAATAATACACTATTGTTACCTGTGCAAAAAAACCTGACATTTTCCGCATTTAAAAGACATTTTCGCCCTTGAAACTTAAAAATCGATTTTCTCAAAAACTATAAGGTCTTTTTAAAAAAAAAATGTTTCCTCTTATTTCTTCTGATCTCCTTAATATATTCTCTAAATTTGAGGCTCTTAGCATTTAAGGGGGCTTTGCTATTAACCCTTAAAGTCGGCGGCTACCTAACATTGATCCATGCGTCAACTTTTCCGCTTCGGGAGCATGGCCATACGTATTAATTTTGTAATACCCGTTGCAATGCGAAAATTACGCTTACGCGAAATTTCGCGAAATCCTTCTTCATTACGATTATGTACTTACGGCCATAAATGTAATTACACTAATTACGCGAAATTTCACGAAATCGTAATTACGCCATTACGCTCATCTCTAGGTATATGCATATTTGAATGTGATCAGCATATTGTAGATAACCTTACGAATGCATGCATTACCTTATCCTGATAATGCCTCATCAATATAATATCTTAAAAAAAACCAACAACACTAAGTTGGCAATATTTTTGCATGGAACAGTCCTCCTCAGTATTAACATTTAGTACTGTATGTATGTGCACAGATCCGCCACCGGGGGCAGCTGAGGAAGCACTCCTGTATGAGACCTGTGATAAATGTGTAACTATAGCCAAAACAGGCTATGCAGCTACTATGAGGCCCAGTTCACACTTGCGTTTTGATGAAATACTTACCGGTGGCACGGGTCCGTTCCGGGCCGTTCTGAGAAGATCTGTTCGCCATCAGGAGGCAATCAGGAACCGGTCAGGTCACGTTCAGTTTTCATCCGGATCTTCTTTCGTTCTTCATGCGTCCTGGATCCGTTTCCGTTTTCAAAGAGGGGCCTGGAAGGTCTGGAAAAGCGCTGGAGTCCTTCTTGGGGAGAGCCTGCCGTGCGGACATCATCCTCCTCGTCCCGCGGGGCCCTGCATCTGGATGGTCGGGTCCTTCCGTCCTCCGCTGTGTTCTGGGGTGGCTGTGGAGAGGCTGGGGTTTGTCCGCCGCTGGGTACATCCACATGGCCGCCTGCACCATAGAGAACCCCACATGAAGTGGGGTAGGACGTCCGGCTTACATCTGGAAGTGTGTTATGCACTTTCGTTTCCCATCAGTTCCTGTTGTGCTGGATTTCTTGTCTGGATCCGGTCCAGCGGCGGTGGACGGAGGACCGGTCCGGAAAATTGGAGCAGGTTGGAAAGTTCTGGACCGCAGACCGCATCCGGATCCGGAGGAACGGATGAGTGCGCACGGGTCCATTGATTTACAATTGACCCTTAATCGTCCGTTCTGTTTGCGGACTTTGCGGTCCAGCTGCGGTCCGCAAAATAACGCAAATGTGAACCGGGCCTATACATAGTTAATTAGCTAGCAGTGGCGTAACAATAGCCCCTGCAAGGGATGCAGGCGCAGGGGGGGCCTTGGAGGGTGAAGCATGGTAGAGGGCCCGCCCAGGGCCATTTTAAGGGGAAGGAGGGAGGCACAGCACAGGATACTGGGAGTACCTATAGCTGGCTAACCTATACTGGGGGCACCTATACCTGGCTATCGATACTGGGGCACCTATATGTTGCTACCTTTACTGGGGGGATCTATTTGAGGCTATGTATACTGGAGGCACCTATACCTGGCTATTAATACTGTAAGTGTGCTTTTCTGTTTTTTCTTTTTTTTAAATATCCCGCCTGAATTTCTGTTTTTGGGGGTGGGGATTGGGGGAAAGGAAGAGGGGCCCATCCATAGTTTCGCAGGGGGGCCAACTGATTTCTAGATAGGCCCCTTTTAGCTAGGTTGCATGATTATTGACACCAGCAAACATAAGCAGTGCTGCTTGGAAATTATTCACCAGTTATTTTGGCATCCAAAATGTTATTTGCGATTCCGAGAAAATATTTGTGAAAATACATTGTGTATTTTCTGCAATGCGCTCAAAATTTCATCTCTGATGTGATAATTCCTGAAAACTGCAAAAAAAATCGTTTTTTGTACAGCAAAATTTCCCAAAAAAAGGCTTTTTTTTCAGCGCAAAAATTTGTGAAAATGCTAAAATTCCCAAACAAAATTATTTTCAATGACTTTATTGCTTGGAAGTTGAATTTTACATTTTTTTCTGTGAAAATGTATGCGAAAAGAATATCTGTATTTTCACTTATCATTGGACATAACATTGGGAAAATATTTTTCAGTAACTTCTATACAGGTACCATGAAACTAATTAGCATACTGCACTGCAGTGTTCAGGGGCTTAACTACAAATTATGCCCCCTCCCCCCCCAGTAATGGAGCTCCCCTAATATTCATTACCTTATCCCCCATATAGCGAACCCCACAGTCTAGGGGCATAAGGGTGGACACAATGATCCCCTCCCTTAAAGAGGAACTCCAACCAAGAATTTAACTTTATCCCAATCAGTAGCTGATACCCCCTTTTACATGAGAAATATATTGGTTTTCACAAACAGACCATCAGGGGGCTCTGCATGACTGATTTTGTGCTGAAACCCCTCTCACAAGAAGCTCTGGGACCGCGGTACTTTTGGCAGTTTGTTACAATGTAACAAGGTTCACAGACAGGAAATAGCTGCTTACAGCTGTCTCTAACGGCCAAAACAGCTAGCAGCAGCTACATAACCTGCCCACAGTAACAATGTCACCATGTGATACATGTCAGAGCAACAAGAAAAGTTCATGAACGCTCTGTACCCCCAAACATCATACTAGTCGGTGCAGGATCAGGTGAGCCAAGCCATAACGGAATAGATGAACAAAAAAAGGATCCGCAGACCAGAGCAGGTTGAAGTAAAAAGGCTAATAAATTTATTCGAAAAATCCACAGACGGTGCAATAAAATCACAGGATCAACTCACGCGTATCGGGCCCATCATCTGCCCTTAATCGTAGTTCAATACGATACATGTCAGAATGTAAATCGGGGAGAGGAAAGATTTACAATGAGCAAACACTGACTAAATCATTTATACATAATTATTGTAAAAGTGAAGCACTTTTTTTATTACATTATTTTCACTGGAGTTCCTCTTTACAGGGAATGAGAGGTGGGTTTTAAGAATCTTATTAGGACACAGAGGCTGGTTCTGCATAGAATGACCAGCCTCTGTTACTATACTGTGCCCTCCCCCCCCCCCCCCTCACGCTCTGCTGTCCCCCAGGAAAAAAAACGCAGTGCTAGCAACATGCAGCTTGTCGCTAGCAGGCTGTCTACATCCAGGCTGTCATTTACCGCCACTGCACCACCTCCTCTATAGCGCCGCTCCCCGCCTGCGTCCTTTCCCTCCCCACCTCCGTAAGCTGATTGGAGGGAAGGGATGCCGGCGGGGAGCGGCGCTATAGAGGAGGCGGGGGAGTGGCGCTAAATGACAGCCTGGATGTAGACAGCCTGCTAGCGACAAGCTGCATGTCGCTAGCACTGCATTTTTTTTCTGGGGGACAGCAGAGTGCAGGAAGGGGGGGGGTACAGTATAGTAACAGAGGCTGGTCATTGTATGCAGAACCAGCCTCTGTGTCCTAATAGCATTCTTAAAACCCTCTTTAAAAGTGTGGCCCCTGTAATTATCCCATCCATAATATAATGTAGCCGCGACAATGCTTGCTGGGGTGTGTGGGGTGGGTGTAGACCATTACAGTCCTGTGCCCCCTTGAGGCTGCATGAATTACTACACCAGTTGTTAAAGGGTACCTTAGATGATGGGGGGGGGGGGATGATTTTATACATACCTGTGGCTTCCCTCCAGCCTCCTCCAGGCTTATCGCTCCCTCGCTGTCCTCCTCCGCCTCCTGGATCTTCTGCAATTGGCCCTGAAAAGTCCTCCAGTCGGGGGCCAATTGGCGCAGGATCAGTCCAGCCGCGTATGCTCCCCCATTGCGCTCCTGTGGCCAGGGGGCATTCTGCGCCTGCACAGTAGTGCTCCCGGCGATGGGAGCGTAATGGGGGCATGCAGGTGGCCGGGCCGCGCATGCCCCGTACGCCCTAGACCTGAGAACTTTTTGGGTCCAACTGCAGAAGATCCAGGAGGCAGAGGTGGACAGCGAGGGAGCGATAAGCCTGGAGGGGGCTGGAGGAAGCGGCCCACATGTATAATCCCCCCCTCCTTTGTCTCAGGTTTACTTTAAACCTTTGACAGTGTTTGTTACTGGCTTAGAATGGGGCAGGGCTCATTAGAGATCAGGAACATAAAATTATGGGGCCCCCAAGCAAATCTTTGATTGGACCCCCACAATGTTCACACCTCGCCTCGCTTTTCCCATTAGTGGACCCCAAAGTCTGGGAGCCACATCTGCCACAAGTGTTATGAGAAATGTGGCCATCTTGGCCAAAGCTGGTAATTCGGGCTGGCAACTCGGGTGCTGCCAAAGACGGTAATGATTAAATGTGGCTACAGCAGGGTAGGGTGTAGTGTTGGGCGAACAGTGTTCGCCACTGTTCGGGTTCTGCAGAACATCACCCTGTTCGGGTGATGTTCGAGTTCGGCCGAACACCTGACGGTGCTCGGCCAAACCGTTCGGCCACATGGCCGAACTAAGAGCGCATGGCCGAACGTTCCCCGAACGTTCGGCTAGCGCTGTGATTGGCCGAACGGGTCACGTGGTTCGGGCCCGAACGCGCTCTGATTGGCCGAACGGTCACGTGGTTCGGGTAAATAAATACCCGAACCACGTCATATCTCCGCCATTTGTCTGTGGGTTTAGCTTTGGGTGGGCAGGCAGGGTAGTTCGCTCTCCAGCCACGCTAGCCAGGGTCCCCCCCAGTCATTGTGTGTCGCTGCTGGGAATAGTAGTACACCGCTCGCTCAGCCACACTATATATATAGCATTGTTTACTGCCACTGTGTACCTCGCTCAGCCACGCTATATATAGCATTGTGTTTTCTGACACTCTGTGTACACGGCTTAGCCTGACTATATAGGATTGTGTGTACTGCCACTGTGCACCTCGCTCAGCCACGCTATATATAGCATTGTGTTTACTGCCACTCTGTGTACACGGCTCAGCCAGACTATATAGCATTGTGTGTACTGCCACTGTGTACCTCGCTCAGCCACGCTATATATAGCATTGTGTTTTCTGACACTCTGTGTACACGGCTTAGCCAGACTATATAGCATTGTGTGTACTGCCACTGTGTACCTCGCTCAGCCACGCTATATATAGCATTGTGTTTTCTGACACTCTGTGTACACGGCTTAGCCTGACTATATAGCATTGTGTGTACTGCCACTGTGCACCTCGCTCAGCCACGCTATATATAGCATTGTGTTTACTGCCACTCTGTGTACACGGCTCAGCCAGACTATATAGCATTGTGTGTACTGCCACTGTGTACCTCGCTCAGCCACGCTATATATAGCATTGTGTTTTCTGACACTCTGTGTACACGGCTTAGCCTGACTATATAGGATTGTGTGTACTGCCACTGTGCACCTCGCTCAGCCACGCTATATATAGCATTGTGTTTTCTGACACTCTGTGTACACGGCTTAGCCTGACTATATAGCATTGTGTGTACTGCCACTGTGCACCTCGCTCAGCCACGCTATATATAGCATTGTGTTTACTGCCACTCTGTGTACACCGCTCAGCCAGACTATATACCATTGATTACTGACACTCTGTGTACACCGCTCAGCCAGACTATATACCATTGTTTACTGCCACTCTGTGTACACCGCTCAGCCAGACTATATACCATTGTTTACTGAAACTCTGTGTACACCGCTCAGCCAGACTATATACCATTGTTTACTGCCACTCTGATTCTGCTGGGAACAGTAGTACACCGCTCGCTCAGCCAGACTATATAGCATTGTGTTTACTGCCACTCTGTGTACACCGCTCAGCCAGACTATATACCATTGTTTACTGACACTCTGTGTACACCGCTCAGCCAGACTATATACCATTGTTTACTGACACTCTGTGTACACCGCTCAGCCAGACTATATACCATTGATTACTGACACTCTGTGTACACCGCTCAGCCAGACTATATACCATTGTTTACTGACACTGTGTACACCGCTCAGCCAGACTATATACCATTGATTACTGACACTCTGTGTACACCGCTCAGCCAGACTATATACCATTGTTTACTGACACTCTGTGTACACCGCTCAGCCAGACTATATACCATTGATTACTGACACTCTGTGTACACCGCTCAGCCAGACTATATACCATTGTTTACTGACACTCTGTGTACACCGCTCAGCCAGACTATATACCATTGTTTACTGACACTCTGTGTACACCGCTCAGCCAGACTATATACCATTGATTACTGACACTCTGTGTACACCGCTCAGCCAGACTATATTGCATTGTTTACTGACACTCTGTGTACACGGCTCAGCCAGACTATATAGCATTGTTTACTGACACTCTGTGTACACTGCTCAGCCAGACTATATACCATTGTTTACTGCCACTCTGATTCTGCTGGGAACAGTAGTACACCGCTCGCTCAGCCAGACTATATAGCATTGTGTTTACTGCCACTCTGTGTACACCGCTCAGCCACACTATATAGCATTGCGTACTCTGCCAGTCAGTGTGTATATTGCTGGACTCCACTCACCGTCAACCACTATATGAGCTCAACATGAGTTCCCCAGAGACCTCCGCTGTGAGCAGCACTCCCAACAACAGCAACAGCCAACGCCCCACGCAAGCTATAACATCCACCCCAGCAGCCAGTGGTCAGCAGCAGCCCTCCCCGGAGGAGAACGTTGTGTCCATCGGTCCGTCGCCAGAGCGATTAATGAGGGCTGCCATTGAGGAGATGATGGGGCCTGATGTGGAGGAGGAGGTCTGGCTCAGGCCAGCATCCCAAGTTAATGTTGAGGACGATGAGGGGTCTGTGTCTGGGGATGTTGGGGTGGCAGAGGTGGTGGGTGGGTCAGACTCAGGAGAAGAGTTGTATGATGAGGATGATGATCGGGACCATCTGTATGTGCCTCAGAGTCCGACCCCGGAAAACATGTTGTATCGTGTGTTTAGGTACTAAAATCTGCGTTCCCTCCCAGTAGTGTTGGGCGAACAGTGTTTGCCACTGTTCGGGTTCTGCAGAACATCACCCTGTTCGGGGTGACTATATAGCAGACGATATAGCATTGTGTTTAATGCCACTCTGTGTACACGGCTCAGCCACACTATATAGCATTGTGTTTACTTCCACTCTGTGTCTGCTGGGAACAGTAGTACACCGCTCACCCGCCACTGTATAGCATTGTGCTCTGTGTCGCTGCTGACAATAGTGGTACACCGCTCACCCACCACTGTATAGCATTTCTGTACTGCCACTGTACTGCTGCCAGTCAGCGTGTACTTTAAGGATAAGTGAAATGAGGAAGAAATCCGGTGAAAGAGGGAGGGGCAAGGGAAGAGGTGTTTCCCCTGACTGTTCACGTACAGGCCACAGGGGAGCACCCAAGAAAACCCACTCAATACCGCCCATGTTGTCCAGGACAACAACCCTCACAGATCCAAAAGAACAGGACCAGATAATTACTTGGATGACCTCTCAAGCGTCCAGCAGTGGGTTAAGCAGCACCAGCACATCACGCACGAGGTCCGAGTCCTCAGCCAGTTAAAGTCTGGGCTTTCTTTGAAGACTGCACTGAGGATGTTACCATGGCGATTTGCAAGGTATGCAAGACTCGCCTGAGCAGGGGGAAAAGTATTAACAACCTCTCCACCACCAGCATGAGCCGCCACATTCTATCCAAACATCCCACTCTGTGGGCAAACGCGGCAGGACAGGGTACCACCAGCAACACTGCCTCCCTTGGGTTCACCAGACTCACCACCAGACCCGCCTCAGCGGCAACAGTAGCCCAGCCATTGCGTGGTTCACAACATTCACAAACATCAGACGATGCTGACACTGTCACTTTCCGGACTAGTGCTCTTGAGGTCTCCCAGTGTTCATCAAACACAACAACCAACAGCCCTTCGGTGTGCAGCCCTACGGTTGAGTTGTCTGTCTCTGAGATGTTTGAGCGCAAGAGGAAATTGCCAGCAAATGACCCCCGGGCCGTGGCAGTAACAGCCAGCCAGCATAGCCAAGCTTCTGGCCTGCGAAATGCTGCCATATCGAGTGGTGGAGACAAACAGCTTCAAGGGCATGATGTCAGTGGCCATCCCACGTTACGTGGTTCCCAGCCGCTACCACTTTGCACGCTCTGCAGTGCCTGAGTTGCATGAGCACGTGGTCAGCTAAATAACCCGTAGCTTGAAGAATGCCGTTGCCTGCAAGGTTCACCTCACCACTGACACCTGGACGAGTGCGTTCGGCCAGGGTCGATACATCTCCCTTACCGCGCACTGGGTGAACCTTGTGGAGCCTGGCAGCGATTCCTCACCTGCTACGGCGCGGGTGTTGCCCACGCCGCAAACAGCTGCACCGCCGTCCCTCCCACTGGATAACAACAGCAGCACCTACCTCTCTGACTCCTTCTCCTCCAACGCATCTCAAAGCTGTACCTCATCCGGAAATGCTAACCCAGCACCAGCAGCAGTAGGATCGTGGAAGCAGTGCAGCACAGCTGTTGGCATGCGTCAGCAAGCGTTGCTGAAGCTGATCTGCCTTGGGGATAAGCAGCACACAGGGGAGGAAATTTGGAGGGGAATAAAGGAACAGACGGATTTGTGGCTGGCACCGCTGGACCTGAAACCGGGCATGAAGCTAGACACCTGGCACGAACTGGCAATGTACGCAATAGAGGTGCTGGCTTGCCCGGCAGCCAGCGTTATGTCGGAACGCTGTTTCAGTGCTGCCGGAGGCATCGTCACAGATCGGCGTATCCGCCTCTCCACAGAAAATGCAGACCGTCTGACTCAAATTAAAATGATTTAATCCTGGATTGGAAACGACTACGCAACACTCCAGGACCCCAACCAAGTAACATGACCGATGAACATCTGGGATGGTTTAGCGTTTCCGGTCCCTGTTTATTGAACCTCTCATCTGTATTACATTTATGACTGCATGGCGGCAAAAAGCATTGCTGCTATATCCGCACGCTTTTTGTCCTCATGCAAGGCCTGGGTTGTTGTGTCTCACAAAGCGTGGCCTTCTCCTCCTGCGCCTCCTCCTGTTCCATCATGTGTGCTGCTGCTGCTGCTGCTGGGTTAGCGTTGCCGGTCCCTGTTTATGGAACCTCTTATCTTTATTACATTTATGACTGCATGGCGGTACAAAGCATGCTAACCGCACGCTTTTTGTCCTCATGCAAGGCCTGGGTTGTTGTGTCTCACAAAGCGTGGCCTTCTCCTCCTGCGCCTCCTCCTGTTCCATCACGTGTGCTGCTGCTGCTGCTGCTGGGTTACCGTTGCCGGTCCCTGTTTATGGAACCTCTTATCTTTATTACATTTATGACTGCATGGTGGTACAAAGCATGCTATCCGCACGCTTTTTGTCCTCATGCAAGGCCTGGGTTGTTGTGTCTCACAAAGCGTGGCCTTCTCCTCCTGCGCCTCCTCCTGTTCCATCACGTGTGCTGCTGCTGCTGCTGGGTTACCGTTGCCGGTCCCTGTTTATGGAACCTCTTATCTTTATTACATTTATGACTGCATGGCGGTACAAAGCATGCTATCCGCATGCTTTTTGTCCTCATGCAAGGCCTGGGTTGTTGTGTCTCACAAAGCGTGGCCTTCTCCTCCTGCGCCTCCTCCTGTTCCATCACGTGTGCTGCTGCTGCTGCTGGGTTAGCGTTGCCGGTCCCTGTTTATGGAACCTCTTATCTTTATTACATTTATGACTGCATGGTGGTACAAAGCATGCTATCCGCACGCTTCTTGTCCTCATGCAAGGCCTGGGTTGTTGTGTCTCAAAGCGTGGCCTTCTCCTCCTGCGCCACCCTCCTCCTGTTCCATCACGTGTGCTGCTGCTGGGTTAGCATTACCGGTCCCTTTTCCTGGAACCTTTTATATGTATTACATTTATGACTGCATGCCGACAAAAAGCATGTTACCTGTGCAAAGAAAACAGACATTTCCCGCATTTAAAAGACAGTTTTCCCTTTGAAACTTTAAAATCGATTTTCTCAAAAACTATAAGCTCTTTTTGCTAAAAAAATTTTCCTCTTGTACCCACTCCCAAGGTGCACATACCCTGTAAATTTGGGGTATGTAGCATGTAAGGAGGCTTTACAAAGCACAAAAGTTCGGGTCCCCATTGACTTCCATTATGTTCGGAGTTCGGGTCGAACACCCGAACATCGCGGCCATGTTCGGCCTGTTCGGCCCGAACCCGAACATCTAGATGTTCGCCCAACACTAGTAGGGTGCATAATTTGGATACAGTGTACTGCCGTGCTACACTGACCTCAAGACTCTGCTCAATGAGCTGAAGAAGCGGGTTCACACTGATGAAACGCGTTGTCTGGGGAGTTTTTCAATAAAATTACTACATTTTTACTTCAACTGTGCTTTATTCTTAAGGTAAATGCCGCTGTAAATAACGCTGGGAACGAGCGGCGGGCATGCATACCCAGACAGACCATTGGGACTCCTATCAGAATCAGAAGTAGTTCAGCTGTTTTTAGTCATTTTATATTTTGGGGTGCCACATCCCCTTCCTATTAAGAAGAAAGTTAGTGTTAGAAATTAGGGGGTGTTAGTGTTAGATATTGGGGGAGGGTTAGTGTTAGGCATTAAGAGGCAGGGTTAGTAAAATATTGTTAATATTATATTAAAGCAGAATGAAACCCAGCATTTCTTCTTTCCTCTAAAAGACTATTTACAGCATATTGTATACTACCACCATTTTTACTAGAACAGCATTCAACTAGTTAAACACTGGCCCGATTTGCCACCATTTTGACAGCAGATTCGATCACTGGGATTGAATCCGCTGCCAATCGTTCGCGCTACATGCCGAATTTCGATCCATTTCATCCGATCCCGTCGATCGCTCCGTACGGTAAATTACCGTCGATCACCCGCGGGTAGGGAGCTCGTCGCTAGCGGCGTTCGAGTGCCCGACGACCGACGCACTAGAGCGGCAATACATTACCTGCTCCGCTGGCGCGACTACCCCCTGTCACCGCTGCTCCGTGTCCATGCTGGTCTCCGGCATGCTTCAGTTCCTCCTGCACGGCAGGAAGTTTAAACAGTAGAGGGCGCTCTAAGCGTTTAAACTTCCTGGCAGGAAGAAGTAAAGCATGTCGGGGCCGGAGACTAGAGAGGAGAAGACAGTAGAGACCTGGGGACTGGAGTCACGCCGGCGGAGCAGGTAATGTATGCGGGCATGCGGGCGGAGGGAGCGTTCACAATCTGTTTGCAGTAAGGTGGCCATACGATCCCTCTCTGATCAGATTCGATCAGAGAGGGATCTATCTGTTGGTCGAATCTGATGGCAAATCGACCAGTGTATGGCTACCTTAACAAGCTCCCTGCAGGGAAAGTTGGATGCATCCGAACTGGAGATAGCATTATCTTGTGTTTACTTAATTGTATCAAGTGAGAAATGTAGACATTCTCTGACTGTGCAGACTCTCCTGAACACAGACAGACACTCAGAAAGCATTTCTGGGGACATTACAAGATGGTTAAACCCGTTATTAATAAAATGCAAAGGCAGCTTTCAGAGCAAAGAAATTGTACTTTGGGAACTTGTAATTTCTAAATGAATAATAATACTTATGAACAAAAGCAAATATGATAACCATATGGCATATAACAAGTAGGAAAACATGTTTTTATTGAATATTATGTCAGAGTTGTATACCATTTTAACTAATCGGCATTAAGGCTGGTTTCACAGTGGGACGTTACAGGCCCACGTTACAGCAGCCTGTAACGCAGCCCACCGCACAGTAATGAAAAATCAATGGGGCTGTTCACAGTGCCCACGTTGCGTTACATTGTAACGCTGCGTCACAAGCCAACGTACTGCATGCAGTACTTTAGACGCGGCTGAGCCGCGTTAGACTGCTTGCACATGCTCAGTAATGTTGTGGAGGAACGGAGAGCGGCCAGGCACACGGCTAATTAATATGCACTGCACGTCGTGACGTGCAGTGTCTACTTCCTGGAGCGGCCGCTCTGTGCGGCGATTGGCCAGCGGGACCACGTGATGCCGCATGCGCACAAGAGTGCGCATCACGGGATCACTGACGCCAGAGTGAGCTGCACAACGCGGCTCACTCTGACGTCCAGATCCAGCACCACCAGGCGTTCCGTTAGGGGGACGTTATGCGACCTTAACGCCCACTCTAACGCAACGTCCTGGTGTGAAATTAGCCTAAAGGAGAACTGTAGTGAGAGGTATATAGAGGCTACCATATTGATTTCCTTTTAAGCAATACCAGTTGCCTGGCTGTCCTGCTGATCCTCTGCCTCTAATACTTTTAACCCTTGACCCTGAACAAGCATGCAGCAGATCAGGTGTTTGCCATTTTTGTCAGATCTGCTCGTTTCAGGTGTGATTCTGTAGGCAGATAGCTCAGCCGGGCTGCCAGGTAACTGGTATTACTTAAAAGGAAATCAATATGGCAGCCTCCATATACCTCTCACTACAGTTCTTCTTTAACCCGGTGCCCAAATTAGTGGCGTCACAAAATGTATGCATCATCCCCGGCTGTAGTAACTCTTTAATACATTTCTATTTCTAATGAACACAGGTAATAGTTACCTGGCTGGCACAGTCAAACCCGGTACCCAGGATAGCCAGTGTGCGCAGGATCTCGGGACTGTTGTTACACTTCACAGCATAATATGGCCTCACTCGTGGCAGCCCTTTTATGAACCGCCAATGTTTCCGTGCCACGTCATCCAGATCAGCAACAAAGAATGCATCTTTAGCATCCTGTTAAATAAGTAGGAAAAAAAAATTAGCTAAATAAAAAAAAAAATCACGGACCAGCCAGTCCTTTGTTAGCTTTACAATGTTTGTCAACAATTAGGCCAAAAACAAGAAAAACTTTCAGCTGGGTCAGATAAATGCAGTGTAGGGTCTGCAAACTCCAGTGTAGTATAAATTATTTGTCATCTTCATGCATAAGCTCACAAGGGATCCCCTTAACCGCTTCCGGATGGCAGTGATTGAGATGTTTTGTGTCCTGTTATTCCTACAATGGCATAGATTTCAATCACTATCACTGTGTGGACCCATCGCTCTCGCTGTTTGCGCTGCTCTGTTGTCACTGCAGCCCGCTCGCTCTGCTGTCACACTGACAGCAGAGCTCCATATCTCAGCCAATTGGATTGGCTCCTGACCACATGATTACTGTGAGCCAATCTGAGTTTGATGTTGCGTTTTGAAAAAAAATGGCTGTGGTCTATAAAGTGTACCTAAACAAGATAAGCAATAGCTTAATAACCTTTCAAGGGAATCTTAAAGGGGAACTGAAGTAAGAGGTATACGGAGGCTGCCATATTTATTTCCTTTTAATCAATACCAGTTGCCTGGCAGCCCTGCTGGTCTATTTCTCTGCAGTAGTATCTGAATAACACCAGAAACAAGCATGCAGCTAGTCTTGTCAGATCTGACATTAATGTTAGAAACACCTGATCTGCTGCATGCTTGTTCAGGGGCTATGGCTAATAGTATTAGAGGCAGAGGATCAGCAGGAGGGCCTGGCAACTAGCATTGCTTAGATGGAAATAAAAATGGCAGCCTCCATATCTCTCTCACTTCAGTTGTCCTTTAAGTCATAAAAAAAAAAGATTTTAACTTACCTAGGGCTTCTTACAGCCCCTTGGACTCCTACAGTGCCCACGACGTCCTCCTGATCCTGTCCGGGCAGCAGCGACGTCCCCCGCAAAGCTGGTCTGTTGCCACCAGTCGCCGGCTACTTCGCATGCGCTGCCCCGAACCGTGCACTCCCTGGTCACGCTTCCTGCGCCGGGAGTGTTCTGCGCATGCGTAAACAAGCCCCAGGTAATTTAAAATCTTTTTATTTTATTTAAGATTCCCTTAAAAGAAAAATGTTTCCTTGTTACAGCTTGTGGAGCTCCTGCAGAGATGCTGCACTGTAGTCACTTGATTTTCTGGGAGCACAGAAAGGGTTAAATTTCAGTGTTAACATACTAGCTCTTCATTTGTCAGACTCAACTAGTTCATTACTTGTTAAGAAGGGAGAATTATACAGGCTGTACTCTATAAACACACACACAGTGGGTTTTTCTGTGTTTCCATCTATTGTGTGCAAGGGTTCAGGTTCCCTTTAAAGGCTAGAGAATTATAGAACGCAAGTGGTTAACCATTACACCATCCAGCCACCATCCAGCCATATTGTCTGAACTTTGCTCCTGAACTGAAACAAAGGAACTTTATGAGTTTCCCAGAATGGACATATTTCCACGAACTTTAAGTATCCATATTTTCTTCCCTTTTATTTTTTATTCTGTGCTATTATTTGTCTCTAATCGTTGATTTTAATGATTTTCTGTATATATTAATTATTTATATTGCATATTTAATAAACAACGCTAACATCATTTATTTGTTCAGCTACCCTATTATTCAGCCGCACAAACTGAACCCTGGCTTCTAAAAGTCACTACTATTGTTGATAGCTAGATAAAATAGAGTGTGTTTAACCGTTTTCTATTTGCAGGTCTAGAGTCAGTCAGTCAGTGGGTTCCTCTGTCCCATGGTAACAGAGGTGGTGGCAGTTATACCCTGAAATAGTGTGTAATTTGTATTACCGTAACTCACAGGCTCCCTTCTAGTCGGTCTGCTGCCAAAATTCCCGCGGTTTTTGTGCACCGACTGCGACCACAGATTGCATGGTCTGTGTGCTGAAACCGATTGGAAGGCATTGTGCGGTCCGGCCACTAGGGACCGTGTGACAGTGGTAAAATTTCACATCTTTAACCTCAAAACAAATTTATGTCTAAATCATATAGACCCCTTTCTTTCTGTACCCATCATCAACTGTTGACCCCTTTATTTCATTGCCCCCATAGTGTTCCTTTTCTTACTACACCTCTACTTTGGTGCCCCCTCCTTCAGTGCCGACACATAGTCGTATTTCTTTCTGCTTTCATTCATTTGTGTCCTCTTTGGGCTAGTGCACACCAAAAACCGCTAGCAGATCCGCAAAATGCTAACAGATTTTGAAACGCTTTTTTTTCTTTTTCTGTAGCGTTTCAGCTAGCGTTTTGCGGTTTTGTGTAGCGGTTTTGGTATAGTAGATTTCATGTATTGTTACAGTAAAGCTGTTACTAAACAGCTACTGTAACAAAAACCACCTGGCAAACCGCTCTGAAGTGCCGTTTTTCAGAGCGGTTTGCGTTTTTCCTAACATTGAGGCAGAAACGCATCCGCAATCCAAAATCTGCAGCAGCCCGGGAGTATGTGTTTCTGCAAAACGCCTCCCGCTCTGGTGTGCACCAGCCCATTGAAATACATTACCCTAGCGGATCTGCACCCGCAAGCAGATCGCAAACCGCAGTGGAAACGCTCCGGTGTACACTAGGCCTTTCTTCCTACAGAAACTAACTTCCTCAGGTCCATAACCAATAGTGCCATACCGCTAGAGAGATCAGCCATGAGCACCTGTTGGGAGGTAGTATTTTAGCACATCCCTATCTTAGGGACTATTCCAAATTTTCCAGAGTGAGACCACAGAGGACCCTCACCAACCCAAAAATATAAGCCAAAAAAACAGTCAAAACATAAGTTCATAAACAGGGGTGGGTTTAGAGGTTTACCTCAAAAAACATATTTTATTTAAAAACTTTGTAGAGGCCTGTTTGTCAAGAAATTGGCTTAAAAAATGGCGCTAAAATTATCTGGTCTGCCCATAAATAGCTGCATTTATAGCCTAGCACCTGTTAAAGGACAACTTTAGTGAGAAGAATATGGAGGCTTCCATATTTATTGCCTTTTAAACAATACCAGTTCCCTGGCAGCCCTGCTGATCTATTTGGCTGCAGTAGTGTCTGAATCACACCAGAAACAAGCATGCAGCTAATCTTGTTAGACGTAACACAAATGTCAGAAACTGGTAACTGGTATTGCCTAAAGTGAACATGAAATGATAGATAAAATGTATACATACCCGAGGCTTCCCCCAGCCCCCATCAGCCTCATCGCTCCCACGCCGCTGTCCTTTTCTGGATCTTCCATAAGGGCTCATGTAAGTTGGGCCAGTCGGCGCATGTGCAGTACTACTGCGCAGGCGCACAATGCTCCCAGCCACGGGAGTGCAATGGGGGAGCGCACACAGCCGCACTGAGCATGCACGGACTGGCCCAGACTGACCGAACTTCTGGATCGCCCTTACGGAGGATCCAGAAGGCGGAGGATGGCGCTGACGGAGTGATCAGGCCGAAGGGGTTGGAGAAAGCCCCCGGTATGTATACATTTTTTCTATAATCTCATCTCAGGTAAAAGGAAATATATATGGCAGCCTCCACATATCTCTTACTACACTTATCTTTTAAGCAGGAGCCACAGTTATCTTAAACTAGGAGCCACCGGGCCCCCCTGCAGAGATTCTGGTGCCCCCCCCCGCCGGGGCTGGAGGGGACACAGTATGAGGGGAAAGCCATGGTCCCACTCGGCGGGGAGGGGGGACGTCCCCCCCCCTCCCTCCCTCACCTTGGGCTCTCCCCTCTGCGCTCCCCTCCAGCTTAAATTAGTGTCTGGGCAGCAGCGGGCAGATACATACAGGGTCGGATTTCTGGCAAGGCCACCTAGGCCGTGGCCGAGGGCACCAGAAGTTTAGGGGGCGGCTCAGTGAGGGGCAGGAAAGCTGTTCTATGCAGTCATCCCTATCTACAAGAACAGCTTTAACCTTTGAACCCTCTGTCCTGTACTTGTGCCGTCCCTGCAAGACCTGTAAGCTCTATCCTGCAGGTATACATCAGCCTAACTCTCATGGTGACGCAATGGGTCCATCATTAATGAGATGGCAAACATAACATAGAATTTCAAAACATAACTTCTAATCTATACACGTATTACTAAAATAGTTATTGTCTGTGACATTCAATGATGGAGTGTAAGGAGAATTCTCATTGGGGCACACAGAGATAACAACCATACAGATGGTATAGTTGGCCTTGGGCGGTAAAAAGTACAAATCCGGCCCTGGATACATACCTTGCTTGCGTTCCACCACGGATACTCCTCACTCTAGTGTCTGACGCTACTTCCTGTTTATACAGGACGCCTCCCCAGGCTCCCCCACGCAATATTGTTGGGTAAGCAGGCGCTCTCAGCCTTCTATAGCACACTTGTGTTTTTATGCTATGAATTGTTACGAGGTTTATCCTGTATTTTACTGGTATCAATTGGTCTGCACAAGTTGAACTGTTTTTGTATGCACTAATTATTGAATCATGTTATTAGGAATTGTGTATTATCATGCACAGGTGTTTCTTTGATAAATCAATTTTTGGGAATCAGCACTTGGGGTTCTGTGCGCATGCGCGCACCCAGCTTTGTTTGAGAGCGGGGACGGATATGTGCACACATACCCCAATTTATGTAGCACAGATTTGATTGGTAGAGTGTAGTCATCTGTATGTAGATTGGATATTGGTGTTATTTTATTTACTCCAAGCGGCACATATGTGCGTATGCACATGCCCGCACATTTTAGTGGGGACGTGGGCATGCACACATGCACTTTATTTGTATATATATTTACTAGTGGTAGGTATTTGTCACAAAAAAAATTTTTTCTCCACAACTGGCACTTTTGGCCCTTTAAGGCTGGTTTCACAGTGGGGCGTTACAGGCGCAGGGTTAGAGCAGCCTGTAACGCACCCCACCGCACAGCAATGAAAAATCAATGGGCCGTTCACAGTGCCCACGTTGCATTACACAGTAACGCTGCGCCATTACACAACGTACTGCATGCAGTACTTAGTAAGCGGCAGAGCCGCGTTGGACTGCTTGCACATGCGCAGTAATGTTGGGGAGGAGCAGAGAGCGGCCAAGCACATCGCTAATTAATATTCACTGCACTCAGTGACGTGCAGTGTTTACTTCCTGGAGCGGCCGCTCTGTGCGGCGATTGGCCAGGCGGGACCACGTGATGCCGCATGCGTCCAAGAGTACGCATCACGGCATCACGGACGCCAGAGTGAGCTGCACAACGCGGCTCACTCTGACGTCCACCTTAGAGAGCACCAGGCGTTGCGTTAGGGGCACGTTATGATACCATAACGTTCCCTAAAACGCAACGTCTTGGTGGGAAAGTAGCCTAAAGGGTCGCCTTGATTATATGTAGCACCTGCAGGGACCTACTATTATAGGATTCAATTTAAAGGGATACTGTAGGGGGGTCGGGGGAAAATGAGCTGAACTTACCCGGGGCTTCTAATGGTCCCCCGCAGACATCCTGTGTTGGTGCAGCCACTCACCGATGCTCTGGCCCCGCCTCCAGTTCACTTCTGGAATTTCTGACTTTAAAGTCAGAAAACCACTGCGCCTGCACGCCCATGTCCTCGCTCCCGCTGATGTCACCAGGAGTGTACTGTGCAGACACAGACCATACTGGGCCTGCGCTGTGCGCTCTTGATGACATCAGTGGGATCGAGGACACGGCAACGCAGGCGCAGTGGTTTTCAGACTTTAAAGTCTGAAATTCCAGAAGTGAACCGGAGGCGGGGCCGGAGCATCGGTGAGTGGCTGCGCCAACACAGGTTGTCTGCGGGGGACCGTTAGAAGCCCCGGGTAAGTTCAACTCATTTTCCCCTGACCCCCCTACAGTATCCCTTTAAACATTACCATCATTGATTATTATTGGGGGTTAATTTTCCATTATAAATGGCAGCCTCTGGGAGTTTCTACCTGGTTTTTAATGTATCCAGCTTGTTGTAATAGAGAATAAAAGATTTTTTGCATATGAAATCTGATTCATAGGTTATTATTGGTTAATTATGGTTCGCCCTAGATGGCTATCTCTTTTTGAATGGTATAATTAGCTCTTGGTTGATTGCTACAGGGCATAATAGAGGTGCATAGGGATGCACAATTATGGTAGTGCTCATATTTTTGTGTATGGTTATTGCGCACAGTAATGTTATTTACCAATAGCGCCCTACATAAGCCAAACTGCAGACGTTATTTAACTGCAAAACGGTGAATGGATTTAATGTAACACTGTCAAAAACTCTAAAGATGTTGCAGATCGAGGATTTAAAAAAACAATATTAACATTAATACACTGGCTGTGCAGGATTGAAGTTTTAAAATAAAAATCATAACGATATTAATGTTAGCTAATTTGTACCTTTAGGCCTCTTTCCCACCAAGACGTTGCGTTTTAGGGGACATTATGGTTGCATAACGTGCCCCCAACGCAACGCATGGATAGTAATGGGTAGTCCGGATCTTAAGGATTTGGATCATTTGAATCGGGTCATTGAAAAGATCCGGATCTTTGAACCGAACCATTTGAATCATTTTACTAGGGAAGCAGACTGGGTGAAATGACTAGCAGGACAGGACTTTCCCTGCACTGTACATTCTGTATGTTCCTGTTTCTTCCAGACAGACATCCACTGTGAACCGAATCTTTCATTGTGATGATACGGATGATTTGACTCACAAAAAGATCTGGATCAAATTAACGATTCATTCATGATCCGGACAACACTACAGTCCCACCACGAGTCACCACAGTGCAGTGAATATTAATGAGGAGGAGGAGGGACCTCCTCCTCCAACATTACTGAGCATGTGCAAGCAGTCTAACGCTGCTTAGCCCAGTATAACGTACAGCATGCAGCACTTTGTTTAAACGTGCTGTGTTACACTGTAACGCAACATGGGCACTGTGAACAGCACAATTGATTTTACAGTGCTGTGAGTTAGGCTGCGTTACTGGCTGCTGTAACGTGGGACTTTAACGTCTCACTGTGAAACCAGCCTTAAAGTACAGTACTCTTAACGTTAAAGGGAACCTAAACTGAGAAGGGTATGGATTTTTCCTTTTAAAATAATACCAGTTGCCTGACTCTACTGCTGATTCTGTGTCTCTAATGCTATCAGCCACAACCCCTGAACAAGCATGGAGATCAGGTGCTCTGACTGAAGTCAGACTGGATTACCAGTATGCTTGTTTCAGGTCTGTGATTTAGCCACTACTGCAGCCACAGAGATCAGCAGGACTGTCGGGCAACTGGTATTGTTTAAAAGGAAACATCCATATCCCTCTCAGTTTAGTTTCCCTTCAACTAACTATAATATACTTTGTGCAGGATAGGACTGCGCCCTGCATTACATTTTAAATATAACTAAAATGTATTATACTGCGATGTGTTTATATGTAAATATCAATGATTTGAAAATAAAAAATAGCAGTTAATCCAGTTAAAAATAATAACATTAAATGCAGACTACTATCAAGAGCGTTAGTGTTATTAATATCAATTAAAAGGTTATTTAACGTTTTTAAGGAGACGATTTCTTAACGGTAATTAACGATGAACTTAACGTTAAATAAGTGGAAGACTGATTAGCGGCATCACCATGGGCCATTATTCGCAGACGCCATTTTCGTATGGATCCCATTAGCTCTGCTCTGTTTCATAGTTTAAAATACAGAGTGTGGTTTGTAATTGTAAAAATGACAGAATGATGCAATGCTATGAAAAAAAAGCTATATAACTGAAAATAAAAAATGAGACTTTTTTCTTTGCTACTACTGTTCTATTTATTATCTGTACTACACATACAATTCATTATATCATAAGTTTTTTTTTTCCCTCTAGTGTCACTTTAAGACTTTAAAATACACATAGAAAAGTATATATGACTTCACCCTTGTTTTTATTTATGGTGTGTGGAATGTGGATGGATGACTGCTGCTGTGAATGGAGTGCTGAGCGTGAGTGCTTAGCTTCTGCCAGTGCCTTCCCTTTAAAGAGAACCTGAACTGAAAATAAAAAGACAAAATAACCATATACAGGTCATACTTACCTCCCATGTAGTCTTCTCATAAATTTCTTTCTCGTCTCCTGCGTCACATTTGTCCACTGTGATCAATGGCATTCTCAATCCTCCATTTTAAATATGACCATTACTCCCTAACAGCTTCCTGCTCAGCCCACTGTTAAGGCTCATACACACATCAGACTATAGTCTTTGGAAAATGAAAGATCACAGACCAATCTTACCACCCTTCATGTAGTATGAGAGCCACACCTTCCCAGTCTTTTCTATGGAGCTGAACTCCCCATCAGAAAAAAATCTTTGCAAGATGCTGCACACACAGATGCTGTACAGACACAAAAGATCAGTATCTGCAAAAGATCTGTTCCTGCCAAAAATCCATTCCTGCAAATTGCAATGATAGTCTATGAGATCTGCAGATCATCATACACACCTTGTTTAACTGACATTCATCTGCAGATCAGACAATCATCCGCAGATCTGAAAATCCAGCCTGGTGGATCTGATCTGCAGATGAATGTCAGTTAAATCATGTGTGTATGATGATCTGCAGATCTCATAGACTATCATTGCAATTTGCAGGAATGGATTTTTGGCAGGAACAGATCTTTTGCAGATACTGATCTTTTGTGTCTGTACAGCATCTTTGTGTGCAGCATCTTGCAAAGATTTTTTCTGATGGGGAGTTCAGCTCCATAGAATAGACTGGGTAGAGTATGGCTCTCATACTACATGGAAGGGGGTACAATTGGTCTGTGATCTTTCATTTTCAAAAGACTATGGTCTGATGTGTGTATGTGGCCTTAAACTGTAATATCACCCACTTGAGCCATAGGGATACAGACATTACCTTGCACATTCAGTTGTAACTGACAGCTGCTGATAACTGACAGCAACTATTATATTTCAGTTCTGACAAAATATTGTCACAACTGGAAGGGATCACTGTAAGAAGAAAATGGTGAGCTTCTGAGAGGAACTGATGGTCAGGTTAGTATATAATATTCATTTGCAGCTACATCATGTGTTTATTTTAAATAATTTTACTCACTTCAGGTTCCCTTTAACCACTTTCCCCCCGCCCGTACAAATTTCTCTGTCCCTTTTTCCATCCTTTCACCCCCAGGGACGGAGAAATCTGTACTTTCCGCGCTCCCGCCGCTGCCCGCGCTCCCGCTCGCTCAAGCGCGCACTCCCGCTCGTAAACACGCCGCCGGCCGCTCGCCCGGAGATCAATGAATGGGAAAATCCATTCCCGTTTGTTGATCTAAGTCCCGCAATGATCCGCTGCTTCTCCGATAAGCAGCGCGATCATTGTGAAAAAAAAAAAAAACTTTGCCAGCCTCCTAGTACTTCCTCCAAGCGTCCAGAAGGACGCTTGGAGGTCGCATTAAACAAAAAGTTACTGTTGCCATCTTGTGGCCAAATAGTAAAACTACACCCTAAAGCATTTTTCACATACAAATACATTACTTATACACAAAAAAGTAACTTATTACCTCCCACACTCCCCTTTTTTTTTTTTTGTAATTAAAAAAAAAAATTTAAAAATGTACAATTAAAAAAAATACATAAATAGTTACCTTAGGGATTGAACTTTCTAAATATTTATGTCAGGAGGGTACAACACTGTTACTTTATAAACTATGGGCTTGTAATTAGGGATGGACGCAAAACTGAAAAAAATGCACCTTTATTTCCAAATAAAATATTGGCGCCAAACATTGTGATAGGGACATAATTTAACCACTTGCCGACCGCCCACAGCCCATGGGCGGCGGCAAAGTGGACGCCTAAAGGACCGCAATACGCCTTCAGGCGGCGCGTCCTTTAGGCATGCCGGGGGAGCGATCGCGTCATTGATGACGCGCGCTTCCCCCGGCAACTGGCTCCGCCCACCCGCCGTAACATCCCGCCGGCCATACGGAAGCGCCGGCGGGATGTTAACCCCGCGATCGCCGCTACAAAGTGTATAATACACTTTGTAATGTATACAAAGTGTATTATACAGGCTGCCTCCTGCCCTGGTGATCCCAGTGTCCGAGGGACCACCAGGGCAGGCTGCAGCCACCCTAGTCTGCACCCAAACACACTGATCTGCCCCCCCCCCGCCCACTGATCGCCCACAGCTGTCCTTCCCTGTAATAACCCACTGATCACCTGTCAATCACCTATCAATCACCCATCAATCACCCCCTGTCACTGCCACCCATCAATCACCCGCTGTCACTGCCACCCATCAATCAGCCCCTAACCTGCCCCTTGCGGGCAATCTGATCACCCACCCACACCAATAGATCGCCCGCAGATCCGACGTCCGATCACCTCCCAAGTCCAGTGTTCACATCTGTTCTCTACCCTAAACACCCACTAATTACCCATCAATCACCCCCTGTCACTGCTACCTATCAGATTAGACCCCTATCTGCCCCTAGGGCACTCAATCACCCGCCCACACCCTCAGAATGCCCTCAGACCCCAGCCCTGATCACCTCGCCAGTGCATTGCTTGCATCTATTCCCCCCTCTAATCACACCTTGAGACACCCATCAATCACCTCCTGTCACCCCCTAGCACACCTACCCATCAGATCAGGCCCTAATTTGCCCCGTGTGGGCTCCTGATCACTCGGCCAAACCCTCAGATCCCCCTCAGACCCCCTTCCGATCACCTCCCCAGTGCATTGATTGCATCTATTTTCCCCTCTAACCACCCCCTGAGACACCCATCAATCACCTCCTGTCACCCCCCTAGCACTCCTATCCATCAGATCAGGCCCAATACAACCTGTCATCTAAAAGGCCACCCTGCTTATGACCGGTTCCACAAAATTCGCCCCCTCATAGACCACCTGTCATCAAAATTTGCAGATGCTTATACCCCTGAACAGTCATTTTGAGACATTTGGTTTCCAGACTACTCACGGTTTTGGGCCCGTAAAATGCCAGGGCGGTATAGGAACCCCACAAGTGACCCCATTTTAGAAAAAAAGACACCCCAAGGTATTCTGTTAGGTGTATGACGAGTTCATAGAAGATTTTATTTTTTGTCAAAAGTTAGCGGAAATTGATTTTTATTGGTTTTTTTTCACAAAGTGTCATTTTTCACTAACTTGTGACAAAAAATAAAATCTTCTATGAACTCGCCATACACCTAACGGAATACCTTGGGGTGTCTTCTTTCTAAAATGGGGTCACTTGTGGGGTTCCTATACTGCCCTGGCATTTTAGGGGCCCTAAACCGCGAGGAGTAGTCTAGAAAACAAATGCCTTAAAATGACCCGTGAATAGGACGTTGGGCCCCTTAGCGCACCTAGGCTGCAAAAAAGTGTCACACATGTGGTACCGCCGTACTCAGGAAAAGTAGTATAATGTGTTTTGGGGTGTATTTTTACACATACCCATGCTGGGTGGGAGAAATTTCTATGTAAATGGTCAATTGTGTGTAAAACAAATCAAACAATTGTCATTTACAGAGATATTTCTCCCACTTAGCATGGGTATGTGTAAAAATACACCCCAAAACACATTATACTACTTCTCCTGAGTACGGCGGTACCACATGTGTGGCACTTTTTTACACCCTAAGTACGCTAAGGGGCCCAAAGTCCAATGAGTACCTTTAGGATTTCACAGGTCATTTTGCGACATTTGGTTTCAAGACTACTCCTCATGGTTTAGGGCCCCTAAAATGCCAGGGCAGTATAGTAACCCCACAAATGACCCCATTCTAGAAAGAAGACACCCAAAGGTATTCCGTTAGGAGTATGGTGAGTTCATAGAAGATTTTATTTTTTGTCAAAAGTTAGCGGAAAATTGATTTTTATTGTTTTTTTCACAAAGTGTCATTTTCCACTAACTTCTGACAAAAAATAAAATCTTCTATGAACTCACCATACTCCTAACGGAATACCTTGGGGTGTCTTTTTTCTAAAATGGGGTCATTTGTGGGGTTCCTATACTGAACTGGCATTTTAGGGGCCCTAAACCGTGAGGAGTAGTCTGGAAATCAAATTTCGCAAAATGACCTGTGAAATCCTAAAGGTACTCATTGGACTTTGGGCCCTTTAGCGCAGTTAGGGTGCAAAAAAGTGCCACACATGTGGTATTGCCATACTCGGGAGAAGTAGTACAATGTGTTTTGGGGTGTATTTTTACACATACTCATGCTGGGTGGGAGAAATACCTCTGTAAATGACAATCTTTTGATTTGTTTACACACAATTGTCCATTTACAGAGTTATTTCTCCCACCCAGCATGGGTATGTGTAAAAATACACCCCAAAACACATTGTACTACTTCTCCCGAGTACGGCGATACTACATGTGTGGCACTTTTTTGCACCCTAACTGCGCTAAAGGGCCCAAAGTCCAATGAGTACCTTTAGGATTTCACAGGTCATTTTGCGGAATTTGATTTCCAGACTACTCCTCACGGTTTAGGGCCCCTAAAATGCCAGGGCAGCATAGGAACCCCACAAATGACCCCATTTTAGAAAGAAGACACCCCAAGGTATTCCATTAGTAGTATGGTGAGTTTATAGAAGATTTTATTTTTTGTCACAAGTTAGTGGAAAATGACACTTTGTGAAAAAAACAATAAAAATCAATTTTCCGCTAACTTTTGACAAAAAATAAAATCTTCTATGAACTCACCATACTCCTAACGGAATACCTTGGGGTGTCTTCTTTCTAAAATGGGGTCATTTGTGGGGTTCCTATACTGCCCTGGCATTTTAGGGGCCCTAAACCGTGAGGAGTAGTCTGGAAATCAAATTCCGCAAAATGACTTGTGAAATCCTAAAGGTACTCATTGGACTTTGGGCCCTTTAGCGCAGTTAGGGTGCAAAAAAGTGCCACACATGTGGTATCGCCGTACTCGGGAGAAGTAGTACAATGTGTTTTGGGGTGTATTTTTACACATACCCATGCTGGGTGGGAGAAATAACTCTGTAAATGGACAATTGTGTGTAAAAAAAATGAAAAAATTGTCATTTACAGAGATATTTCTCCCACCCAGCATGGGTATGTGTAAAAATACACCCCAAAACACATTCTACTACTTCTCTTGAGTACGGCAATACCACATGTGTGGCACTTTTTTGCAGCCTAACTGCGCTAAGGGGCCCAAAGTCCAATGAGCACCTTTAGGCTTTACAGGGGTGCTTACAAATTAGCACCCCCCAAAATGCGAGGACAGTAAACACACCCCACAAATGACCCCATTTTGGAAAGTAGACACTTCAAGGTATTCAGAGAGGGGCATGGTGAGTCCGTGGCAGATTTCATTTTTTTTTGTCGCAAGTTAGAAGAAATGGATTCTTTTTTTTTTTTCTTTTTTTTTCTCACAAAGTGTCATTTTCCGCTTACTTGTGACAAAGAATAATATCTTCTATGAACTCACTATGCCTCTCAGTGAATACTTTGGGATGTCTTCTTTCCAAAATGGGGTCATTTGGGGGGTATTTATACTATCCTGGAATTCTAGCCCCTCATGAAACATGACAGGGGGTCAGAAAAGTCATAGATGCTTGAAAATGGCAAAATTCACTTTTTGCACCATAGTTTGTAAACGCTATACCTTTTACCCAAACCAATAAATATACACTGAATGGTTTTTTTTTTTTATCAAAAACATGTTTGTCCACATTTTTCGCGCTGCATGTATACAGAAATTTTACTTTATTTGAAAATTGTCAGCACAGAAAGTTAATTTTTTTTTGCCAAAATTCATGTCTTTTTTGATGAATATAATAAAAAGTAAAAATCGCAGGAGCAATCAAATAGCACCAAAAGAAAGCTTTATTAGTGACAAGAAAAGGAGCCAAAATTCATTTAGGTGGTAGGTTGTATGAGCGAGCAATAAACCGTGAAAGCTGCAGTGGTCTGAATGGAAAAAAAGTGGCCGGTCCTTAAGGGGTAGAAAGACTGTGGTCCTCAAGTGGTTAAACGGTTTTATAACCAGGACAAATGGGCAAATACATTCCATGGGTTTTAATTACAGTAGCATGCATTATTTTAAAACTATAATGGCCGAAAACTGAAAAATAATGCATTTTTTCCCACATTTTTCCTATTTTCCCATTAAAACATATTTAGAATAAAATAATTCTTGGCATAATGTCCCACCTAAAGAAAGCCTAATTGGTGGCGGAAAAAAATAAGATATTTATTTCATTTAATTGTGATAAGTAATGATAAAGTTATAGACGAATGAATGGAAGGAGCGCTGAAAGGTGAAAATTGCTCTGGTGCTCAAGGGGTAAAAACCCCTCAGTGGTGAAGCGGTTAAGCACAGAGCCTGCAGCTAGAGTCCATCCCTCCTCCAGTAATTGTGAAGAGAGTGTTTAATGAGAGGTGGAGGGAAGGTCAGAGGGGCACAGCTGCTTGAGTGTCAGTCGGGCAGATGACAGCGGAGTATCCCGCCTGTGACAGAAATGTGGGAAAGCAGACAGGGCAGGTGAGGGCAATGTCTGCAAGGAAAGAATAGAGCAGTCACTGCGGGGCTTTGTAACGGACGTCATTACTCTGTATTGGAAGCATATCCTGCAGTGAAAGTACTCTGCTCTGCTGTGTTATCCCTCTGCTGCTCTCCATCCTGCCTTCTGCTCAACTCGGGACACAGGCAGGCTGCCGCGGGAGGCGGGTCCATACCTCCCAACCGGTGACTATCCCGCAAAATTCGGGACGCTTGTGACCTCTGCAGGTGCTAGAGTGTGACAGCCGGGCAAAGGACAGTGGATTATCCCACATCTGCATGTGACAGAAGTGTGGGAAAGCAGACACAGGGCAGGTGAGGGAAATGTCTGTGGAAAGCACAGCAGTCACCGCAGGGCTGATGTAACTAATGTCATTCTGTATTGGAAGCATGTCCCTTAGTGACAGGACATCTGTGCCTACAGGCTCCTGTGACATACCTGGAAATCCAGTTCTGAGTCACTTGTACATTGGGGTCAGAGGGCAGTACAGCGGGTTATTAGAGAAATATTTTGAGGTAATATAGAGCATAACAGTCTGTTCCTCTGCTTGCGCACTTTGGCCATCATTCACAAAAAACTTTAAAGCATGCGGGAATTCAGAAAACAGCAGAAAAAATGTTAATTCACTAAAGCTGTTACGACATGGCAAGCTGAAAATTACTGACTTGTGTGGTAAATTCCTTAAAGAGGAGCTGCCAGGCAGCCATACTATCTCAGAAAAAAAACACATATATTAACCGGTTCAGCCCCAGTGTCGAAAACCTCATGCATCCGAGCAATGTTCATCTCCCATTCATTCACCAATAACTTTATCACTACTTATCACAATGAATTGATCTATATCTCGTTTTTTCCGTCACTAATTAGGCTTTCTTTGGGTGGTACATTTTGCTAAGAATTATTTTTTTCTAACTCCATTTTAACAGAAAGATTAAGAAATAAATGAAAAAAAATATTTCTCAGTTTTTGGCCATTATAGTTTGAAATTGATATATGCTACCGTAATTAAAACTCATGTATTTTATTTGCCCATTTGTCCCAGTTATTACACCATTTAAACGATGTCCCTATCACAATTTATGGCGCCGGTATTTTATTTAGAAATAAAGGTGCATTTTTTCAATTTGCGTCCATCACTATTTACAAGTTTATAATTTAAAATAATATAATAATATACTCTCTTGACATGCATATTTAAAAAGTTCAGACCCTTAGGTAACTATTTATGTTTTTTTTTTTTTTTTATTTTAATTTTTTTTTTATTAAAAATTGTATTTGGGTAATTTTTGGTGTGGGAGGGAAACAGCTCATTTTAAATGTAAAATAATGTAATTGTTTAAAGTCAATGTTACCCCTCCTAAAAAAACAAAAGTCAGATACTCACCTAAGGAGAGAGAAGGCTCTGAGTCCTAATGAGACTTCCCTCTCCTCTCCCGGTGCCCGGTCCCGCTCAGGATCCCCCGTAACAGTATTCGACCAGTTCGGCCAAATACTGCCACTTCCGCCACCGAAGGGAGGTTTCGGAAGTCTTCGGGAGCACTTGGGCTCCGGAAGATGGGCCGCTCCATACTGTGCATGCGCGAGCGCCGTCTATGACGCACTCGCGCGCGCAGTATGGAGCCGTCTGTCTTTGGGAGAACTCGGCTCCCGAAGATTTCCGAAGTCCCCACGGCGGCGGATGTGAACGGGGGAGTAGAGATGGGCCGAACGGTTCGCCGGCGAACGGTTCCCGGCGAACTTCGGTGGTTCGCGTTCGCCTCCCGCAGGCGAACGTTTCCGGAAGTTCGGTTCGCCCCACAATGCACTATGAGGGTCAACTTTGACCCTCTACATCACAGTCAGCAGGCCCAGTGTAGCCAATTAGGCTACACTAGCCCCTGGAGCCCCACCCCCCTTATATAAGGCAGGCAGCGGCGGCCATTACGGTCACTCGTGTGCCTGCATTAGAGAGAGTAGGGCAAGCTGCTGTCTGTCTCTCATAGGGAAAGATTAGTTAGGCTTAGCTTTTCCTGGCTGCATACCTGTTCAGTGATCCTGCCACTGCATACCTGTTCTGTGAACCCACCCACCACTGCATACCTGTTCAGTGATCCTGCCACTGCATTCCTGTTCTGTGAACCCACCCACCACTGCATACCTGTTCAGTGATCCTGCCACTGCATACCTGTTCTGTGAACCCACCCACCACTGCATACCTGTTCAGTGATCCTGCCACTGCATACTTGTTCTGTGAACCCACCACTGCATACCTGTTCTGTGAACCCACCCACCACTGCATACCTGTTCAGTGATCCTGCCACTGCATACCTGTTCTGTGAACCCACCCACCACTGCATACCTGTTCAGTGATCCTGCCACTGCATACCTGTTCTGTGAACCCACCCACCACTGCATACCTGTTCAGTGATCCTGCCACTGCATACCTGTTCTGTGAACCCACCACTGCATACCTGTTCTGTGAACCCACCACTGCATACCTGTTCGGTTCAGTGGACCCGCCACTGTATACCTGTTTAGTGAACCCGCCACTGCATACCTGTTCTGTTCAGTGAACAGTTTGGTGTGTCAGTGTGAAGCAGTACCTTAATTACACTACCTGATTGATGTATACACATGCAAGATGTTTGAAAGCACTTTAGGCCTGTCATTTAGCATTCAATGTGATTTCTGCCCTTAAAACGCTGCTTTGCGTCAAATCCAGATTTTTCCCCGGGACTTTTGGCATGTATCCCACTCCGCCATGCCCCCCTCCAGGTGTTAGACCCCTTGAAACATCTTTTCCATCACTTTTGTGGCCAGCATAATTATTATTTTTTTTCAAAGTTCGCATCCCCATTGAAGTCTATTGCGGTTCGCGAACTTTAACGCGAACCGAACCTTCCGCGGAAGTTCGCGAACCCGGTTCGCGAACCTAAAATCGGAGGTTCGGCCCAACTCTACGGGGGAGCCAGCGCAGCACTGAGGACACTGGGAGAGGAGAGGGAAGGCTCATTAGGACCGAGCCTTCCCTCTTCTTAGGTGAGTATCTGACTCTTTTTTATTTAATATGATTCCCATTAGCTTTAATAAAAAAAACGTATGTGGGTGTAGTTTAAAAAAGTTCTGGATACGAACGATCTCACATCCAGGAACTAGAAAGAGGACGGGAAATTTTTTTTTGGGCAGAAAGATGGCGGTCTCTGATGAGAGATCGTCGGTTTTTCTGCGGGGCACATAGATTGGTGAATGCTAACTATATTCCCATTCACTGATCGGGGGGCTAGCGGCAGGCAGCAGGAGCGCACGCGATCGCGTGCACCACGCAGCAGCAGCAGAGTAATCTGGATGAACATGCTCGTCCACATAGGCTGAACTGGTTAAGCAGATACATACTTGCTCAACTTACATAACATATGTATTGCACTTTCCACATTTTGATATTAGTGATTTTTCTATACTAAAAAAAAAATCCTTCTTAAGATTCTCCATTTTAACTGTCTATCTTGAAGCCAATGCTGATGTCATTTCCTACCTTACTCTCCTCTGCTTGATTGTGTATGCATTGCCCACCCTCCTACCAGTCTTCAGGCACTCCCACCCAGCTCTGCAATAGAAAGTGCATTGTCTCAGCATGAGAAATATTGGCCAATTAGAGAGGAACAGAGGTGTGAGAGGGGAAAACGGTAGGGAAAGAGGCTTCAGCCAATCAGGCTTCATTAGTTAAGTCTAATTTTGCGTACACACTGGCGACTATGGTCGTTTGAAACAGCTAATTAACGATCGTTCCGCCGACAATCGGGGAAAGAACTTTACCAAACGATCATTAACACGAAAGACAAAAGAACGTCATCGGGAAGATGGAAATATCCAACCTGACGGATCGTATCTACCGACAATCGTTACAAAACTATAGTGTGTACAGACATCGGCCGAGAACGATCGTTACAAGGGCCAATGCGCCTGCGTTGAATTCTGCCCAGCTTCAGTACTTCCTTTGTAGCGCGGCCATAAAGATTGTTACATTGCATTGCTCATTTCAATTAAACTTTGTTTTCAAGTTAACAATCATATATTTGTATCTATTGTAACTCCATGTCAATGTTTTTTTTTTAATTTTATATAAATATGTACGCAACATTTCCTTCTGATCGTTCTTTTCTGTGAGAACGATCGTTAAAATGTGTATGATGATCGCTGCATCCCATCGTTGCATTCCAATCTTTCCAATATCGTTCGTCTGGTAACTATTGTTCCTTGCAAACGATAGTTATCGCAAGTGTGTACGTAGCATAAGAGCAAAGTAAAGAAGCAAAAAAAGACAACCCAGCATGCCCTGCAACTTCCTTTGTTCCAAACAACAATGTACCAAATAAGAGTCAGGTAAACTGGGGAATGATCATTTATCAACAAGAAAAGTAATAGTGATTTTAACTTTTGGATTCCCTGGGTAGCATCCACATTACTTGTTTACCAGATAAAAATAAAGAATTGATTTGTAATTTTATGCCTGACAGTTACACTTTAACTCGTCAGTAAATGTCAATTCACAAATATATGAGCATGTGGTAAAGCCAGGAGAGATGTTCGGTAGTTAGTTACCTCCAGCTCTGATCTGTCAGAAACTAGCACAAAGCATACAACAGCATTGACAGACAGCAGAGAGCAGAAAGCATAGTTAGAATAGGAAGAGCCTCCCCCTCCTCCTTCTCACCCAATTTGCTCCAACACTCTGGCAGACAGTACAGTTTTTGAAGAGAACCAGTGTTTGCACTAAATGCAGGACCTTGGTAACAGTTGCATTTCCAGTGGTGTGCACCCATGAATCAAGCAATCACATGTATCAGAAGAAGTAGCAGACTGGGTACAAATCCGCTTTGCTTTCAGCAATTACCACCAGTACAGACTTAATACACAAACAGCCCCGTTTCTAGGGGTGTGCAGCTGCCCTGAGCGCTGAGGGAGGGGGGGCGCCATGATGGAGGGGAAGCCACAGCTGTGGGGAGGGTGGCACAACCAAATTCTCTCCTGGGCCACCCTCCGTGCTCCCTCCTCTGCTGCAGAGTTAGCGCAGAGAAGCCTCCTATAGAGCAACTCACCTCCCTGTGTTCCAATCGCCGATCACTTGCCGCTGGTCTCCTCCTCTGCATAGCCGCTTATACACACTCTACTTCCTGTTTAGCAGGAGAAAGGGAGAGGCAGGGAAGGGGGTGAGGGAGGTGGGGCACCTACTTACCTACCTACCCTATATTGTGTGCCTATCTAATCTATACTGGGGGAACCTACCTATCTAAACTATACTGGGGGCAACTATACTCACTACCTATATTGGAGGCATCTACCTATCTAACCTATACTGGGGCACCTACCTCTCTAACCTGTACTGGGGTCATCTACCTATCTAACCTATGCTAGGGGCAACTACCTATCTAACCTGTACTGGGGGCTTCTACCCATCTAGCCTATACTGGGGGCACCTACCTGTCTAACCTATACTGCGAGCACCTACCTAGCTAACCTATACTGGGGGCGCCTACCTTGCTAGCCTATACTGGTGACAACTATACTGGCTACCTATATTGGAGGCACCTACCTAACCTCCATGCAGGGGGGTGGGGGGCACAATTTTTACACCCTCGCCCTGGGTGCATTTTAGCCTAGAAACTGCCCTGTACCCAAAGCACAAAGGTGGTGGCCTAACAGCTATTTCAAAGGCACTTACGCTTCCTCATAGACTATTTAAAGAGTAACTGTTGTGAAAATCTTAGCATTTAAAACACATAGAAATAAGAAGTACATTTCTCCCAGAGTAAAATGAGTCATGCATTACTTCTCTCCTATGTTGCTGTCACTTACAGCAGGTAGTAGAAATCTGACATTACCGACAGGTTTTGGGCTAGTCCATCTCTCCATAGGGGATTCTCAGCATGGCCTTTATTTTTTATAAAGACATTTTGGCAGTTGGACGGAGCAACTGCCATTCACTAAGTGCTTTTAAAAATAAAGAAAACCCTGAGAACCCCCCTATGAGAGGATAGGCTAGTCCAAAATATGTCGGTAATGACAGATTTCTACTTATTCAGTGGCGTAGCTAAGGAGCTATGGGCCCTGATGCAAGTTTTAAATGGGGCCCCCCCAAGCGCTCGGCACACCAAAATCTGCAAAAGGACAACCACAGTGTCAGAGGTGCCAGGAGGGGGAAGGCAAACACTTTGATAATGATTACTGCTAATCAAAGCATCTATAGAAGTGATTATTAGCAGCATAGGACCAACAGAGAGCTGATACTGTGGTTGAGGGTGAGCCTCATGGGGCCCCTCTGGGCCAAGGGCCCGATGCGGTTGTTACCTCTGCACCCCCTATAGCTACGCCACTGTTCTTATTGTAAGTGACAGGAACATAGGAGAATAATTTATGGCTCATTTGACTCTGGAAGAAATGTACTTCTTATTTGTATGTGTTCAAAATTTTAAGATTTTTGCGACAGTTCCTCTTTAACCACTTCAGGACCACAGTGCTAAACACCCCTAAAGACCATGCTATTTCTGTCAAAATAGGCCACTGCAGCTTTAAGGCCAAGCTGCAGAGCCACACAGCACAGCACACTAGTGATCCCACCCCCCTTTCTCCCCACCGACAGAGCTCTCTGTTGGTGGGGTCTGATCGGTACCCCTGTTTCTTTTTTCTAAATATTTACCTTATTTTATTTTTATTAAATTTGGGTATTTATTTATTTATTTCCTCTTCCTCCCTCCCTCCCCCCAGCCGGCCAATCATGGCGATCGGCTGTCATAGGCTTCAGCCTATATAAGAGCTGATCGCTCTCTTGATCCTCAGGGGGACAGCCATGTCACACGGCTGTCCCCAGTACAGCGCTGCTGCAGATCGCATCGCTGTACTTAGTCTAAAGACGGCGGTTTGGTCGTCTAACAGTCTCCCGTTCGGAGACTGAAGGTGGGGCGGAGCTCCGCCCCTCAAGCAGGAGATGCACGCTTCCTGCTCGCGATCTCCTGCAGTAGCCGGCCCCAGGACTTGATGCCAATTGGCGTTAGGCGGTCCTGGGGCTGCCGCCACGGCCACGCCCATTGGCGTGAGGCGGTCTTTAGGTAGTTAAATACATTTTTATACGGTTTCTGAAGAAGTGGAAGTGCCTCAAAATGGCTGTTAGGCCACCACCTTTGTGCTTTGTGTATTAAGTCTGTACTGGTGATGGTTGCTGAAAAATTCCCTGAAGCAAAATGGATTGTTACCCCATCTGCTACTTCTGTTACTCTGGAAGGCGGGTTCTTCAAAACAGCACAAGAGAAGGCTTTTCTGCATCACTTTAGATGTGCAGATCTATATAGGATTACACAGAAGAGTGGCTTCTAGTGTCATGTAAGCACATCTAAGGGGATGCAGGAAGCCTTTTCCTCCCCTTCGTCTGCTTTAAAGTGAACCTTAAGTGAGAAAAAAAAAATTGAGTTTTACTCACCTGGGGCTTACCTCAGCCCCCTGCAGCTGATCGGTGCCCACGACGAGTCGCTCTGATGCTCCGGGTCCCGCTGGCGGCCACTTCCGGTTTCGCCATCAGGACCCGTCAGGCTGGGGAACGCGGCTGATACTACGCGTTCCCAGCCAAAATAGCACCCCTATGCGGCCATATGTCCGCATAGGCACCCGTATGCGGACATATGGCCGCATAGGGGTGCTATTTTGGCTGGGAACGCGTAGTATCAGCCGCGTTCCCCAGCCTGACGGGTCCTGACGGCGAAACCGGAAGTGGCCGCCAGCGGGACCCGGAGCATCAGAGCGACTCGTCGTGGGCACCGATCAGCTGCAGGGGGCTGAGGTAAGCCCCAGGTGAGTAAAACTCAATTTTTTTTTCTCACTTAAGGTTCACTTTAAAGGAGAACTGTAGTGAGAAGTATATGGAGGCTGCCATATTTATTTCCTTTTTTTTTTTCCATGTCCCCATCTCTGGTTCCCTTTAAGGAATCCAACAGGACGTTTTAATGCAGCGGCTCGTCGCTAAGTGGTTAAACGCTGTGACTTTCATGCTTTCCCGCTTTGCTGTATTCCTGCACATTATTTAACTGCTTTCTTTACCTGACAAGTTTCACTGAGTTAGGCATGCATTGAGTTAGGCATGCATATTGTGTGCAAGTACTTTGTCCACTAAATCAACACTGTCTAATCCTCTGTTAGCAAATGACACACTAACAGGTTTAGAGATGAGCGTAATGACTTAATTACGATTTCGCGAAATTTCGCGTAATTAGTGTAATTACGATTATGGCCGTAAGTACATAATCGTAATGAAGAAGGATTTCGCGAAATTCTGCGTAAGCGTAATTCTCACGTAATTTTCGCATTACAGTGGGTATCGCGAAATTACGTTTGCCTTGCATGCAACCGTTTGTAAGCGTAGTTACATAACGTAATTTCGCGATAGTTCATATTACTGTAAGCGTTAATTTTCGCGTAGTTTTCGCGTTACGGAATGCTGAGTTGTTTTCCGAGACTTGGAGAAGCCAAAAGTTCGGCGAATATCTTCGTGTTAATTTTCGCATTACGAGGAGTATCGCGAATTTACGTTCGCCTTGCATGCAAACGTTTGTACGAATATAGCAGTTAATTTCGAAATGTGGCCTTGTACTGTCTACATGTGCTATTTCGCATATAAAATTCGCCATATAGTGATATTTCGCATCAAAATTTGCCATACAGACGAAAACGCGAAAAAAAAATAAGCTAAATTTCGCGAACATTAAGCGAACCCGAAAATGGCATTTTCGCATCGAAAATCCCTTTGACGAAAATTTGTGACTAACCCTGCTAACAAGTAATTACGAAATTCGCGAAATTACGAAGAAATGCGAAATTACGGTATGGTTTAACGCGAAATTACGTTATGGACGAAACGCGAAATTACGCGTTGAAAATTACGCTTACGGTATTTTCAATTACGATTTTAATGGCAATTACGCTACCATAATAGCAAATTTCGCATGCGTAATTATTGTAATGCGAAATTTCGGCTCAACACTAAACAGGTTATATACAGGCTACAGCATGCATGGGCAGCGCACTCTTTTCCTATGCGGCGTACACTAAAGCGGACCTGAACACAGAACTTCCTCTCTTCTCTAAAAGATAAGCAGCAGCATAATAACCTTTAAAGAAAACCATTTCTTTGCTACAGCTGATACAAATCCTGCAATAAATCTGCAGTGTGTCTACTTCCTACTTTTATAGAAGTAGACACATTATGTGTTTACAAATTAGCGGCTCTGCTGAGGCAGCCAGCTGACACCGCTGAGGGATCAAATTACAGTTGTGATTAGTCACAAATGAGGGGGAATGGTTTGATAGGCTAAATTCTCTAAATACCTACGGGGGGCATTCCTCTATGCTTTTCCTTCTGCCATGTGCAAGAGTTCAGGTCCACTTTAACCTCTTGAGGACCGCCTAACGCCAATTGGCGTGCAGTCCTGGGGTCGGAAATTGCAGGAGATTGCGGGCGCCGATGCGCACGCATCTCCACATGACGGAGCGGAGCCATCGGTCCGCTAGGAGACTGTTCGATGGCGAAACCACGGCTTTTTACTCCGTACAGAGCTGCGATCTAAGGCAGCGCTGTACTGAGGACAGCCGTGTGACACAGCTGTCCCCCTGGTGGGCTCGGGGGTGATCCACTGTCATAGCTAAAGCCTAGGACAGCCGATCACCGTGATTGGCTGACAGGGGGTTTAAGGGAGGGGGTGTGTGTAAAATAAAAAAAAATATGCATTTTTATTTAAAAAATTATAAAATAAATATTGACAAAAAAAATTAACACTGGTGGAGCGATCAGACCCCACCAACAGATGGTGGGGAGAAAAGGGAGGGGTGTCTAAATCACTTGTGTGCTGACATGTGCAGGCCCTGCAGCGAGGCCTTGAAGCTGCAGTGGCCTATTTATTGAAAAATGGCCTGGTCTTTATTGGGGTTTAACACTGCGGTCCTCAAGTGGTTAAGTTGCTGTGTAAGCCATACTAGTATCTGTATGGACTTTCTCCTGGGTGTGCTGTGAGCTTCAGTATCTATATAACTCTGGTTTGTAAAGGTCTGTAAAGGTCACAAAGGGAATATTACCCTAACTACCGGTACTATGTACTGCAAGTTACGCTATAAGTGCGACCCGCATTACCCAACTAGCGTGACCGTTGCTAAGGTATTGCCTGCTACTAACGGGAACGCTTGTTAGTAACACACATTACCATAGCAACGGTTGCGCAAATAGCGCAACTGGTGGTATGCATTGCCTGTAGTAAGGTTAATATTACAGTGCGATGTCTGAACACTGCAATGTTACCACGTAAAGTAGTAGAAGGAAAAAACACAGAGAGATCCGGGAGCCCAATCTGGTGCAATAACGTTAGTATAACAGTGTATGGTATTAGATCTTAAGATATTATACTCACAAAAATGGGTTGCAGCAGAGGCAACCACTCGTATTCGCAAGTGGGGAAGTACCGTCCCCACTCGGCCTTTAGTTTCTGGATGGTCGCTGCTCCAAAAAGTGATTGTGAAATCGAGAGACTCGATTTCAATCTCCCCTCTACCAAAAAGGGGTATCTAAAATCTTGGCAACAAGTAGGAGGCGCCCGGGGTGAGGAGTATGTGATACACAATGTAATTAGGCTACTATAGGTACTCCACAGGGTAGGTCCAACGATATAAGTAATATAAAAAGTAGTCCTACCTTATGGATAAGAAATTTAGTCGAGATTCAATTTAGGCAGATCAATTTAATAAGAGCACTTTAGACAACGCGTTTCACGGCCTCAGCCGCTTCCTCAGGTCAATACAGTGCCTTTAGAAACAAATGGCAGCACTCAGATACAGACATAAATAATGACATAAAAACAACCCACATATAGTACATAACACAATAAAAAAAAAAAAATCATATTCAAGAATAATATTAGTCTCGCAGATAAAACTTTAAAAAAATGTGTACCTATAATGATACATTAAAATTTATAGAAATTCATAGTAAAAATATATTAAAATTCATATATATGTTTCCCTACATAACACTCTCTCCTCCACCTAATGAAACGGATAGGCATCCTGACGCCTCCATATGGTTTCACATAAGAAGCATTACCATGTACACATACATTGCTACCAAGCTAATCTCCATTAGGTCCTTATACATCTCTTATGGTTTATATATATATATCTATATATGAATTTTAATATATTTTTATGTATTTTTTCATGTACTTTTTTAAATTATATCCTAGAATGTATATGTATACATACATAGGGATAATATATGGGTCCTTTTATACATATATTGCCTCACACCCTCACCGCCATGGGACACTTGTAGGGGTGGTGAATATATGTAGTAGTGCATAATTTTTACTATGAATTTCTATAAATTTTAATGTATCATTATAGGTACACATTTTTTTAAAGTTTTACCTGCGAGACTAATATTCTTGAATATGATTTTTTTTTTTTTTATTGTGTTATGTACTATATGTGGGTTGTTTTTATGTCATTATTTATGTCTGTATCTGAGTGCTGCCATTTGTTTCTAAAGGCACTGTATTGACCTGAGGAAGCGGCTGAGGCCGTGAAACGCGTTGTCTAAAGTGCTCTTATTAAATTGATCTGCCTAAATTGAATCTCGACTAAATTTCTTATCCATAAGGTAGGACTACTTTTTATATTACTTATATCGTTGGACCTACCCTGTGGAGTACCTATAGTAGCCTAATTACATTGTGTATCACATACTCCTCACCCCGGGCGCCTCCTACTTGTTGCCAAAAAATGTTACCACGTCAACCTCATATAGCAGTGATGGCTAACCTTGGCACTCTAGCTGTGACAAAACTACAAATCCCATCATGCCTCTGCCTCCCCGAGTTATGCTTAGAGCTGTCAGAGTATTGCAATGCCTCATGGGACTTGTAGTTCCACCACAGCTGGAGTGCCAAGGTTAGCCATCACTACCATATAGCCTTTGTTCCAAACTGATCTTTTAAAAAGAGAGCTAAAGGATTTACAGCACCAGATGTGATTGATTTCAATGCTTTTGCCGTATGAACATATCATTCAAACATTGTTCTTTGTGCTATGTTTCAGCTTCAAAACTGTTATGCAAACTATTACTTGTATGATGGTGTAACGATTGGTGTCAGCACGCAGAGAGGATCTGATTATTGGTGATCTGCAGTATCACCAAGAATGCAGATGTATACCTGATTATTGATGATCTTCAGAATCACCGATAATACAGATATATCGCTAACCTCTGGACACCTATAGGTAGGTGCAGTGGCGTAGCTACAAACCTCTGGGCCCCGATGCGGAATCTGTATGAGGGCCCCCCCGCCACCCCTTTCCCCCCCCTATGAACACACACGCCAATTTACTAGCAACCTACTTTGATACACACACGCCAATTTACTAGTAACCCACTTTGATACACGCACGCACACACACACATACATTGTACACACACACACACACACACACATTGTACACACACACCCTGATACATACATAAGTTCTACTGTACATACTGGCGGTAGCAGAGATCAGCACATGCTGCAGCTAGTTTACTATCAATACAAAGAGTAATACCTTATACTGTACATACTGGAGACAGAAGAAATCAGTACATGCTGCAGCTAGTTTACCATCAATACAGAAACAGAGTAACAGCTTCTTCTGTACATACTGGAGGCAGCAGAGATCAGCACACACTGCAGATAGTTTATTATCAGTACAGGCCCAGAGTAACAGCTTATACTGTACATACTGGGGGCAGCAGGGATCAGCACACACTGTAGCTAGTTTACTATCAGTACAGGCACAGAACAGCTTATACTGTACATACTGGAGGTAGGAGAGGTCAGCAAGCACTGCAGCTAGTTTACTGTCATTACAGGCACAGAGGACAGGGCACGCATGCACACACACACACACACACACACAATTAGCTGGTGAGAAATCTGTGCAAATGAGGCAAAAAAATCTGAAAATAATGTTCTTTATTGTGGGTATTTAAAGAGAACCCGAGGTGGCTTTGTATAACGTTAGTGGGGCACAGAGGCTGGTTGGGCACACTAACACCAGCCTCTGTTGCCCCATCGTGTGTGTCAAAGACCCCCCTGCTCGCCGCTATCCTCCCCGCAGTGCGTCGCCAGCACAATGTTTACCCTAGCGCTGTCTGTCAGCGCCGCTCCCCCGCCTCCTCCGCATCGCCGCTACCCGCCCTCGTCCCTTCCCTCCAATCAGCGGGAGGGAAGGGACGAGGGCGGGTAGCGGCGATGCGGAGGAGGCGGGGGAGCGGCGCTGACAGACAGCGCTAGGGTAAACATTGTGCTGGCGACACGCTGCGTGTCGCCAGCATTGCGGGGGTATAGCGGCGAGCAGGGGGGTCTTTGACACACACCATGGGGCAACAGAGGCTGGTGTTAGTGTGCCCAACCAGCCTCTGTGCCCCACTAACGTTATACAAAGCCACCTCGGGTTCTCTTTAAAGGGATACTGTAGGGGGGTCGGGGGAAAATGAACTGAACTTACCCGGGGCTTCTAATGGTCCCCCGCAGACATCCTGTGTTGGCGCAGCCACTCACCGATGCTCCGGCCCCGCCTCCAGTTCACTTCTGGAATTTCTGACTTTAAAGTTAGAAAACCACTGTGCCTGCACGCCTGTGTCCTCGTTACCTGCTGATGTCACCAGGAGTGTACTGCGCAGACACACACTATACTGGGCCTGCGCTGTGCGCTCTTGGTGACATCAGCGGGAGCGAGGACACGGCAACGCAGGCGCAGTGGTTTTCAGACTTTAAAGTCTGAAATTCCAGAAGTGAACCGGAGGCGGGGCCGGAGCATCGGTGAGTGGCTGCGCCAACACAGGATGTCTGTGGGGGACCGTTAGAAGCCCCGGGTAAGTTCAACTCCTTTTCCCCTGACCCCCCTACAGTATCCCTTTAAGTAGTGCAACCTGTTTGTGCCCTGTAGAGGAATTTCCCAGATCAGATTTCTCCAGTGATTCAGTCCAACAGCATTTGCATTATTCAGCAGGGTATGACTGTCAGTTTACAGCACTGTAGTGTCAGCCTCTCCCAGACAGACTTCCGTGAATCTCCAACTCAGTCTCAAGTGGCATGACAACAGAGAACATTAGATAACACAATGAGCACTGCACAGTACAGACCAGACTTTGCTACATCTCTAGACTGAGGCTGACATGTCACAATAACAGGTGCATCTGCAATATTTCAGTAGACAATCTACCTGCTGCAGTGAAAATGGATCCTTTCTTCAGGCTGACAGTGGCATCCTCCTCCCTGTCATTTGACCTGCCCCTGCATCCTCCGTGTCCCGATGTGCTGCCTTCCTGGGCTGTGGGCTGCCTGGCTCAGCAGAGTCTACTCTCCCTTCCTGCTCCCCATCAGCCCGGGCTCCATTCAAACACTTCTGGGGGCGGAGCTACAGCTGTAGCATCAGAGCAGCAGGCGACAGGGAGAAGGGGCAGAGCGGCTTGTTACTACAAGCTACCTGGCCACTGCGATACATGGGGAGGACTAGAGAGCGGCTGCCATAGCAACAACAGACGCTGCATGAGGAGCAGAAAGCGGCTGCCATAATAACAGATGCTGACGGCCCGGGACACCGCTTCTGCTCAGCGCATCATGTGGCTTGAGGTTCGTGGCACAGTGAGGAGGGTCCGTAGCACGTGCTTCGGATCTTCAGGCCTAACAACGCCCCTGCGCGCTGCAATCCTCGTCCTCGCAAAAACATTTTATGCAAACAGGGAGGGGGGGCCCGGCGGCCGGGCCCCCCCTCAAGGCTTCAGGTCGGCGGGCCCCGTCGCGAATGCGACCTCTGCGACCTCCATTGCTACGCCCCTGGGTAGGTGAGTGTTTGGTGTAACAGTAGTACTTTGAGTAATGCACCTGCTGGGCAGGTGATCATAGGCAGTAAAGGAATACTGCTCTTGAGGGCACAGGAACCTTCCAGCAGCCTGAGACTCTCCAAGGTGTGGAGTCAGGCTGGAGGTAGGAAGGACCAGAGAATGAGTGACACCTGAAGGTGGATGTCACTATCTGATCTGGAGACTATCTCTTAAGAGGAGAGATAGCTCTCGAGATCTGACACGCCAGGTCGGCAACACACGGACACATAAGTACAAAGACAGAAGGCTGATTCGATATCCAACGCAAACAGGGTCTGGCAACGGAATATCAGATATGCGAGGTACCGAATCAGAGATCAAAGGGATAGTCAGGAAAGCAATATGTCATAACAGATATCAACAATGCCTAGTCTGGGTGTGAGGTCCTTGGTCTCTACACCCTGGAACTAGTCTGATGGATAACAGATAGATAACGCAAGTTCCCTAATCTGGGTGTGAGGTCCGTGGTCTCTACACCCTGGAACTAGTCTAAGCGAAAACAGAATAACAGTACAAGTAATCTGGCTCAGTGTGAATTCCCAGGTCCTCCTGGTTCAAACACACTGTTGGATCTGACTAAGGTCTGAGTGCTTCCACGTAGTGTTCGCAACGGCAGACAACTTGAGACTGGCCAGCAGTAACTATATATGGAGTAGTTCTCTCCAGCACCACCCCTAATTGATCAACCAATAGTAAGCTGCTCTGGAGTCAGCTGATCGGCGTGATCAGCTGATCTCTCCTTGCCCAGTATAAAAGAGTTCTACCTCTCGGCGCGCGCGCGTATTCCTAAGCCTGTGTGCACTAACAGACTCAGCCACACCAGACACACGCTGCCGCGTGCAAACCGCCACGCTGGACGCGGAACCAGCCGCCTTACTGTTACATGCGGCGGCTTCTCCGCGTTCTGCCCTGTTACCAGACGCAAAGAAAGCTTAATTGGTGGTGGAAAAAACAAGATATAGATCAATTAATTGTGATTATTAGTGATAAAGTTATTGGCGAATGAATGGGAGGTGAAAATTGCTCTGATACATAAGGTGCAAAATACCGCGGGCTGAAATGGTTAAGTGATCTGCAGTATACATTGTTTGCTGACCATTAAGGTACTGTGGACTTTTGTGATATTAGAACTGCATCTCCACACCCAGGGGCGCAGCCAGCGTACAGGCGAGCCATGCCCCCCCCTTCCCCCGCGCTTGGGGCCTCACACTAAGGGGGGGCCTTGCTCTGCTGCTGGTGGCTCCCCCCAGGTTCAGGCGTCAGGCAGAGCTGCAGGAGCCATGAGGGTATGCGCAGCGGCGGGGGAGCAGGCAGAGTGAAGTATAAACTCATCTGCCTCGATACTGCACGCAGCCTCTATCTTCTAGTGATGGGTCGTTCGCGAACGAGCCGGCTCTTTGAAGTGAATCAGAGGGGCCGATGCTCACTCTGAGAAGAGCCGATGCCTCAGCTGCCCCTTTTAGCTCTGCTTTGCTCCGTAATAAAGGGCGCTGAGGCATTCTGGGAGATGTAGTCTTCCTCTTGCAGCTTGTAGGAGTGTTTGGGGCGGAGCAGAGCAGTAGCAGAAGGGATTGCCTCAGTCAGAGAAGTAGTCTGGAGTTGGCATGGAGACGGGGGCGGGGCTTTTAATCCGATTCTGAGTGGTGTCTAGTGATATTCAATGAAGAGCCGATTGAGAGCCGTAAGAGCCGGCTCTTTAATGGGAGCCGATTCTCTGAGAAGAGCCGGAATTCCCATCACTACTATCTCCATCCTGTCCCGGTGTCTGTCGCTATAGTAACAGCACCCCCTGTGATGACATACCCGCATGTCATCACAGGGGGAGCTCTTACTGAAGCGATGGATGCTGGGACAGGATGAAGATAGAGGCTGCGTGCGCGGATCCAGGAAGACAAATTGAAACTTCACTCTGCCCGCTCCCCCCGCCCTATGTTGGAGACACCTACCTATCTAACTTATACTGGGGGCATTTACCTAACCTATACTGAGGGGTATCTACCTAACCTATACTGGGGGCATCTACCTATCTAACCTATACTGAGGGGTACCTACCTATCTAACCTATACTGGGGGCATTTACCTAACCTATACTGAGGGGTATCTACCTAACCTATACTGGGGGCATCTACCTATCTAACCTATACTGAGGGGTACCTACCTATCTAACCTATACTGGGGGCATCTACCTATCTAACTTATAGTGGGGGGCAGCTACCTATCTAACCTGTACTGGGGGCACCTACCTAATCTTACCTATACTGGGGGGCACCTACCTATCTAGCCTATACTGGGGGCATCTACCTATCTAACCTATACTGGGGGGCAGCTACCTCATCTAACCTATACTGGGGGGCAGCTACCTAATCTAACCTATACTGGGGGGCAGCTACCTATCTAAGCTATATGGGGGTACCTACCCATCTAACCTATACTGGGGCAAATATACTGGCTACCTATATTGGAGGCACCTACCTATTTAACCTATATGGGGGCACCTAACTATCTAACCTATACTGGACTACCTATACTGCAGTGCCTATAGCTAGCTACCTATACTGAGGGCACCACCTGTACCCCCTCTCATATGTTGGGCGGCACGGTGGTGTAGTGGTTAGCGCTCTCGTCTTGCACTACTGGGTCCCCGGTTTGAATCCCAGCCAGATCAATATCTGCCAAAAGTTTGTATGTTCTCCCCGTGTCTGCGTACGTTTCCTCCGGGAACTCTTTTTCTCCCACACCCCCAAAACATACAGATAAATGAATTGGCTTACCCCTAAATTGGCCCTAGACTACGATATAAACTTAATATAAACGATATAAACGATAAACTTCACGATATAGACATATGACTATGGTAGGGACTAGATTGTGAGCCCCATTGAGGGACAGTTAGTGACAAGACAATATACTATGTACAGCGCTGCGAAATATGTCAGCACTATATAAATACTTAAAATAAATAAACCGGGGACTACCGGTATTTTGCTAATATTTGGCTCCACCCACATCATGTTTTGGCCATGCCCATGCTTTGCGCGCCGCTTTGTTTTGTGGTGTGGCTACCAATTTTTTTCACCACGGCACACTTCGCACACCGCTTTTTTCATGGAGAGGGGCCTCAAGTTATGGACTGCTTGGGGATGGGGCCACCAAAACCTTAGCTGCACCCCTGTCCACACCTCCTGTCCCTGAAGCAGGTGGTTTCACACTTGGCTATTTTGTGCAACCCAGCAACTGCTAGACCTTGAACTACTTTTCCCCTTCCAAGTTGCTACAACTCAGAGGGGGAATAGTATTTTACACCACCAGGAATTTGAGCAGCAGCACAGTGAGTATCATTCGGCTCAACCTGAGCCCAACTCACCCGTGGTGTACTAATACATATGCTCCTACCCACCTTCTTCTCACCTCCAGTCCCACCTTCATCACACCTCCAGTCCCACCTTCACCACACCTCCTTGTCCTACCTTCACCATACCTCCTGCCCCACCTTCACCACACCTCCTGTCCCACCAGCCCTAAACTTCTCCACCACACCGCCTGCCCAACCTTCCTGTCCACACCTCCAGTCCTATACCACACCTCCTGCCCCACCTTCCTCTCACACCTCCAGTCCCACCTACACCACAAATCCTGGCCCACCTTCATCACATCTCCAGACCAACCTTCATCACACCCACATGGTGTCCAGGAACACATTTTATGAGGTTTTCTTCACTTACCCTCACAGTAAGGTGCTTTAAGTGTCAGAAATGTGATTAGCTTTAAACATGCAAGAATGCTGATTGTTACCTACATTTAAAGAAGATTTGATTGTCTCCTTCAGGAAGTTCAGAGCTGTTGTCCCGTCTTCCACCAGAGTCAGACTGCTGTCCCCCATCCTGCTCCAACTACTGTGGCATACAGCTCATTCCGTTCCACCGCTCAAAAGACTTTGTTCATTTGCATGCATTACACATAAGTATTTCAAAGGTCGAAACTTCCCTCATGTGATCTCTCAGCTGTTCTGTCAGCCGTGTCAGGCAGCAAAAAGTCTAGGGCCGGCCCTGGATACAGGTGGGGACATCAAACCTACAGAGGGACTTCGGAGTACTCGTTGACAAGTTAAATAATTGTATTTAAACACTTCGCATCCAGACCTTGTTTTCCCTTAATTTTGACATTTTAGCTATGTCCCTATTTAATCAGCTATAAGTTTATCCCTACTCACTACACCTAAATGATCTATGTATCGTTTTTTTCAGGACAAACTCTACTTTCATTGGCGGGTATTTTGTCTCTAGACCAAAAAAGTGTTCTATGCATTTTATTGGGGAAAAAAAGGGGGGGAAAAATGAAAGTATTTATCAACTCCAGTTTAAAAATAAAACGTGCCACAGCAGATAAAAACATGTCACCAGTATTATGTTCCCCAGTATAGATAGCAAAATGTGTCCCAAGTATCAGCCCCCCGCCCCCCCCCCCCGTATGGCCAGATGTGACCCGCTGTGTTTGGCACCTCCCAGTATAGACAGATGTGTCCCCAGGATTGCTGCCCCTCATAACCAAATGTGTCCCCAGGAATAGTGATCCCCCATTATAGCCAGATGTGCTCCTCAGGATTAGCGGGTGTACCCAGGATTACCACCCCCCTCCCCATTATAGCCAGATCTGCTCCCAGTATAAAATTCTACACCCAAAATTAGTATATTTTGCCCCTCTTATCTTTTCCCCCCCAGCTGCACATTTTACCCGCCACCAGGGGTCAACGCACCCCCATAATGGCCAGCCAGATGCCCCACCCCACACCCAGACAGCCCCCTTGGTGGCCAGATTGCTATAAAAAAATGATCAGAAAGCAGCCTGACTCACCTTATCTCGTTCCAGTGATCAGCCTGCAGCCCAAGCCTCTGATCCCCGCTCTGCACGCAGCCCTGTGATGCTGAATAGCCGGGTCCCGGCTTGATGACGTCATCAAGCCGGGAACCGGGTAACCGGCGTTACACGGCTGAGTTCAGAGCGGGGATCGGAGGCTCGGGCTGCAGGTTGATCACTGGAACCAGATAAGGTGAGTCAGGTTGCTTGCTAATCACCTTGTTTAGCCGATCTGGCCACTGAGGGGAGAGATGAAGGATCACCGCTGTTTGCTACAGCGGTGATCGTTCCTTCGCGCGCGGGGGGGGGGGGGTGAGGTTCTCCAATTGGCTACAAGGGACATGTTCCCTTTCACCAATTAGTATTGCAGCTGTCATCAATGCCGGGAGGTGCGCTCTGAAGCGCACCTGATTGGCTTGCAGCCCTGCTGTGCACAATCAGTATATCTACGTCATGGTGGCTTGGAGGGTGCCACAGATGACGTAGATATACTGTAGCAGTGGACAAAGTGGTTAATGCCAAGCAGCTGCAGCTAAAGCAAATACAAATTTGAGACATTAAAGGGAAAAAACAAAAAACAAAAAAAAACTCAGGATGCCATCATAATACTGCCATTGCTCAGCTATTTTGTGATGCCACATCTGGAATACAGAATTCAGTTTTTGGCACCAGGGGCTTAACTAGAAATCACTGGGCCACCCTGCAAGCTTTGGACGGGCCCTGCCCCAAAAACATAAATTGGAAAGGCAGCAAGGCAGGAGAATTATATATATATATATATATATATATATATATATATATATATATATATATATATATATATATACATATACATATATATATATATATATATATATATACATATATATATACATACACATATATATATATATATATATATATATATACATATATATATACATACATATATATACATATATATATATATATACATATATATATATATATACACATATATATATACACATATATATATATACATACACATATATATACATACACATATATATATACATATATATATATATATATATATATATATATATATATATATATATATATATATATATATATATATATATATATATATATATATATATATATATATATATATACATATACATACATATACATACATATACATACATACATATACATCTCCTGCCTTGCCAATGTATGTTTTTGGGGCATCCAAAGCTTGCAGGGTGGCCCAGTGACACACTGTATATAAAAAATACTTACAGTATAGGAGGCCTGGTATAGTTGCCCTAGTATAGGTGCTCCCAATATAAAGTAGCCAGGTATAGTTGCCCCCAATATAGGCAGCCAGGTATAATTGCCCCCAGTATAGGTGCCCCCTGTTTAAATAGCCAGGTTTAGGTGCCCCCAGTATAGGTAGCCTGGTATAGGTGACCTTTGTTTAGGTAGCCAGGTGTAGATGTCCCCAGTATAGCTAGCCAGGTATAGGTGCCCCTAGTATAAGTAGCCTGGACGGGGGGCAGCAAGCACACACAGCACACACAGCACACACAGCACACACAGCACACACAGCACACACAGCACACACAGCACACACAGCACACACAGCACACACAGCACACACAGCACACACAGCACACACAGCACACACTCCGCCAGTCCGCTAATCAGGAAGGAGTGAGCAGTGCAGACAGATAATACCTCAGAGCCATGGTTGGACTTACACGAATAGCTTTTAAGTGGGGAATGTTTGAATTCTCCGAGTACAATTCTCAAACAGCAAATATGTTCCATATATAGTTCTAAGCCAGTTTAGATGTTCAGTAGTAAGTTTATTACAAATAATAAAAATTTTTACTAATACAAGTCAGGGTTAGAGATAAAAATCCTATATAATAAAATCTGTGTCCAGTTCGTTCTGCACATGCACAGCGCAGCACGTGTCTCCTGATGGCTCCAGGCCTGGGACAGCTCCCGATTGGCTGTCTGGGCAGAGAGGGGCAGCCTAGTGCCTGGGAGAGCAGGGAGCGGACTGTGTACAAAGGGAGGCATAGCTGGATTTCAGGCAAAGCCACAACGGATATGGCCTAGGGCACCAGAAAGCAAGGGGTGAGCAGGGGGCTGGCACAGTCATGCAATCATGCTGCCAAACACATGAACCACAATTGGAATGGGGGGGGGAGGAAGGGCAGCTTACTGTCTGGGCAACTTGTAAGAGAGAAAGTGTGTGGTGAGTGCACACTATTAATCAGCGGCTATTCTCTGTGACATTCATAATGGCGGTGCAACATCCAGATTAATATTGAAAGTCCATCAGGCATAGGTAGTAGAGAAAAAGCTCCAGGAGCATTTCACCATAGCGTTTAAAACACAGCGTTTAGTAAAACAATTCATTGCAGCTATAAAAATACAAAAAAGATGATACTTATCTGGCACACGATGAGAGAACAGAGGCGCGGAGGATAGTCGACGGGCGTTTCGAGACAGAGATAGCCCTGAATTGGGGGCGAAACAGCCGTCGACTATCCTCCACGCCTCTGTTCTCTCATCGTGTGCCTGATAAGCATCATCTTTTTTGTATTTTTATAGCTGCAATGAATTGTTTTACTGAAGATTATTAAAAGCTGTGTTTTAAACGCAATGGTGATCTGCTCCTGGAGCTTTTTCTCTACTACCTAAGCTTACTGTCTGTGACCTGAGCCGTTATTCACTTCTTGGCTCTCGAGCCCAACTCCGGTCTTCGGCTAGCTCCAACCTAGCAGAACGGAGGCTGTTGCTTTTGGTCAGGGGGCGGCTGGTGAAAGTGGCCTGGGGTTGAAAAAAGTTCAAATCCAGCCCTGAAGGAAGGGAGGAGGGAGGGGGGAGGATTAGGGGGTAGAAGTGAAATGCTGCTGTGGGTTCCAGTGCCAGTTAACATGGACCTAAGGTCTAGTTTCATTATAAAATCATAAAACAAAAAACAACAACAACAACAACAACAACAACAAAAAAAAAGAGTCTATGGAGTGTTATTGCTCAGTTTGTGCCATTGTTCTTCCATTGATGACCACAAGGATTTGCTTATAAAGCAGAAGACAGGTGGGGGGAGGAATCCATTGAACACCGTGTATACAGAGACATAGTAAGCTCCCATGTTGGGGAAGAATATCCAATCTCCGACTTCTAATTCTGGAAGATAAACATTCTCCATGATGAGGTCCTTGTCGGTGCAGCTCGGACCCCACAGCGTGCTGGGGAAACACTCCGCAGAAGGCAGCCAGTCCTACGAAAGAAACAGGACAACACAGAATTAGTCTGATTTACTGTATTTATATGATGGCAACAGACTCAACAATGTATACATTACCTGAAGGGCCAATGAGCTTGATGTACAAAAGAGCGGTAATATTGCCGCACGTAGACAACAGCGTGTACCATGAGTTACACCATTCACGCTACCTGCAGTACTTGAGTAACGCTAGTTACTAACGGTTACGATACTCTAATACCCTGAATCCCTCTAATAGCATCACTCACAGTACACGCTGCTGGTGGTAAGGATGATCTCGTTTGTGCGAGGTCGGTGCAGGGCAACATTACAGCAGTTTTGTGCATCAAGCCCATTGGCTCTTATCCAATTAACTTTTTCTCCTGAGTTTTCTCCCAGGAGATCATTTCTCCTCTCATCTTAGGCCCTTTTCATACTTAAAGAGAACCAGAGATGAAGCACCCTCTTGTATTTTACCTTATAAATCAGTGGGAACATGACAGTAAACACCTAATCTGCCCTTTGTTTCATTGTTCTCTGTGTAATCTGACTGTTATCACCTCTGATAAGAATCCCCGACTGAGAAGTCAGGCTGCTCCGTCTAGCTTTGCTACAGAAAGATTATAGCTAAGTCTGTCTTCTGTGGTGTTATTTCAAGCCCAAGCCTGCCCCCTTGTGGCTTTGCTATAATGACTCAGCAATAATCATTCCCAGCAAAGCCAGATTTAATTGCTCAGTCTGGGATTCTTGTGACTGCTGATAACAGACACTTTTAGCAGTGAGGGTGAAACAGAGAGCATGGTAAGTGTTTTCTCTAATGTTCTTACTGATATACATGGTAAAATACACAAGGGTGCTTCGTCTCTGGTTCCCTTTAACCTGTTGCGTTGTGTCACAGTACTCTCTCCCACTCGCTTCAGGGGCAATAAAGGTCTATGACATGCTACAGTACCTGCGGTGCAAGGCAATGCAAAGAAAGTGGTCTAGCCGACACAGAAGCTCTGGCCTCCCCATTGAATATTGAGTTTTCCTTTTTTCATTGAAGTAAATCTGAGCTGAAGCTTGGGTCAAAACAGATAAACTAATCAAAGAGAGAAGCCTCTGGATCCTACAGAGGCTTCTTGGGTCCTCCTGGCTCCTGCCACTGCTCGTTGAACCCCCCCCCAGAAGATCCGAGCCATGCTTAGAGCATTAGTGTGTGAGGCACTGCGACGGCTGTGCAGGCACAGTACATCTATGCTCAAGCTTGAAGACGAGTGTGGTCCCGATCAGATTTCCCACAAGCCCTTGCTGGAAATCTTTGGAGCATCCATGAGTGGCAATGGGGGGCACCATGGGTAGCTGCTACAGGATCCAATGGCTAGTGATGAGCCTAACTAGGATTACGTGACATCTAGCGAAATTACGATTTTGGATGTAATTGAAAATTATGTTCACGGTTATGCGGAATTTCATCATTACGATCATGTTTCGTAATTATGATAATTTTTGTAATGGAAACAAATCTGAATTTCATGTTTAACCACTTAGGTTTATCTAAACTGATATATCCGTCCAGACAGCCTACTCTGCTGCTGCGCCGGGCACGCTCCCGCGCGTGCTCCTGCTGCCTTCCGCTGCCCGGAGATCAATGAATGGGAATACAGTTCCCATTCACTGATCTATATCCCCGTAAGAAAAACCGACAGCTTCTCTGAAAAGTGTTTTTTTTAGGTCTCACGTCATCCCTTCAGTTTCTGTAAGCAAGAACTCTCCCTTTACAGGATGGGAAAAAAAAAATATCACTGTGGCCATCTTCATATTTTTTTTTTAGAAAGATATACACAATTACATTTAAAAATTACCAGTTTACATCCCCACTCCCAAAAAAACCCCAAAATTATTAAAAAAAAAAAAAAAAAGTAAATAGGGTGTGAACTTTTTTTTAATATGCATGTCAAGCGAGTATACTACTTTATTTTTTTTTTTTTAATTATAAGCTTGTAAGTAGTGATGGACACAAATTGAAAAAATGCACCTTTATTTCCAAATAAAATATTGACGCCATATATTGTTATAGGGACATTATTTAAATGGTGTAATAACCGAGACAAATGGGCAAATACAATGTGGATTTTAATTATGGTAGCATGCATTTTAAAGCTATAATGGCTGAAACAGAGAAATAACGAATTTTTTCACTTTTTTCCTTAATATTCCTGTTAAAATGCATTTAGAAATTTGTTTTCCAGCAAAAGAAAGTACCAGCGAAAGAAAGCCTAATTGTTGGTGGAAAAAACAAGATCTACAGTGGTGTGAAAAACTATTTGCCCCCTTCCTGATTTCTTATTCTTTTGCATGTTTGGGCAGCACGGTGGTGTAGTGGTTAGCACTCTCGCCTTGCAGCGCTGGGTCCCTGGTTCGAATCCCAGCCAGGGCACTATCTGCAAAGAGTTTGTATGTTCTCTCCGTGTCTGCGTGGGTTTCCTCCGGGCACTCCGGTTTCCTCCCACATTCCAAAAACATACGGATAAGTTAATTGGCTCCCCCTAAATTGGCCCTAGACTACAGTACTTACACTACATAATATAGACATAAGGCAATGGTAGGGATTAGATTGTGAGCTCCTTTGAGGGACAGTTAGTGACAAGACTAATATATATATATATATATATATATATATATATATATATATATATATATATATATATATACTCTGTACAGCGCTGCGTAATATGTCGGCGCTATATAAATACTAAATAATAATAATGTTTGTCACACTCAAATGTTTCTGCTCATCAAAAACCGTTAACTATTAGTCAAAGATAACATAATTGAACACAAAATGCAGTTTTAAATGATGTTTTTTATTATTTAGTGAGAAAAAAACCCTCAAAACCTACATGGCCCTGTGTGAAAAAGAAATTGCCCCCTGAACCTAATAAGTGGTTGGGCCACCCTTAGCAGCAATAACTGCAATCAAGCATTTGCGATAACTTGCAATGTGTCTTTTACAGCGCTCTGGAGGTATTTTGGCCCACTCATCTTTGCAGAATTGTTGTAATTCAGCTTTATTTGAGGGTTTTCTAGCATGAACAGCCTTTTTAAGGTCATGCCACAACATCTCAATAGGATTCAGGTCAGGACTTTGACTAGGCCACTCCAAAGTCTTCATTTTGTTTTTCTTCAGCCATTCAGAGGTGAATTTGCTGGTGTGTTTTGGGTCATTGTCCTGCTGCAGCACCCAAGATCGCTTCAGCTTGAGTTGACGAACAGATGGCTGGACATTCTCCTTCAGGATTTTTTGGCAGACAGTAGAATTCATGGTTCCATCTATCACAGCATGCCTTCCAGGTCCTGAAGCAGCAAAACATCCCTAAACCATCACACTACCACCACCATATTTTACTGTTGGTATGATGTTCTTTTGCTGAAATGCTGTGTTACTTCTACGCCAGATGTAACGGGACACGCACCTTCCAAAAAGTTCAACTTTTGTCTCGTCGGTCCACAAGGTATTTTCCCAAAAGTCTTGGCAATCATTGAGATGTTTTTTTTTTTTTTAGCAGAATTGAGACGAGCCTTAATGTTCTTTTTGCTTAAAAGTGGTTTGCGCCTTGGATATCTTCCATGCAGGCCGTTTTTTGCCCAGTCTCTTTCTTATGGTGGAGTCATGAACACTGACCTTAATTGAGGCAAGTGAGGCCTGCAGTTTTTAAGATTTTAGATGTTGTCCTGGGGTCCTTTGTGGCCTCTCGGATGAGTTTTCTCTGCGCTCTTGGGGTAATATTGGTCGGCCGGCCACTCCTGGGAAAGTTCATCACTGTTCCATGTTTTTGCCATTTGTGGATAATGGCTCTCACTGTGGTTCGCTGGAGTCCCAAAGCTTTAGAAATGGCTTTATAACCTTTACCAGACTGATAGATTTCAATTACAGTACTTTTGTTCTCATTTGTTCCTGAATTTCTTTGGATCTTGGCATGATGTCTAGCTTTTGATGTGCTTTTGGTCTACTTCTCTGTGTCAGATATCTCCTATTTAAGTGATTTCTTGATTGAAACAGGTGTGGCAGTAATCAGGCCTGGGGGTGACTACAGAAATTGAACTCAGGTGTAATAAACCACCTTTAAGTTATTTTTTAACAAGGGGGGGCAATCACTTTTTCACACAGGGCCATGTAGATTTGGAGGTTTTTTTTCTCACTAAATAATAAAAACCATCATTTAAAACTGCATTTTGTGTTCAATTATGTTATCTTTGACTAATAGTTAACGGTTTTTGATGAGCAGAAACATTTAAGTGTGACAAACATGCAAAAGAATAAGAAATAAGGAAGGGGGCAAATAGTTTTTCACACCACTGTAGATCATTTCAGTGTGATAAGTAGTGATAAAGTGATAAAGTTATTGGTGAATGAATGGGAGGTGAAAGTTGCTTGGATGTATAAGGTGAAACGACACTGTAGGCTGAAGTGGTTAACGCAGATATTCGGCCGTTCTCAAAATTGTGTTCCAGTCCAGAGCCTCCTGAAACATTTAAAGTGACAACACGTGCAGGGACCTTTGCATTATCAGATATTGCAAGACCCAAAACCAAGTGTCTCAGCATGCATGACCACTAAGTGCACCTTGGCAAAGAGCACCTGTCTCAGAAGTGGCTGCAGGTAGAGCCTCCTGATATATTAAAAGCGACAGTATGTGCAGGGACCTTTGCATTATTAGTAATTGCAATCAATAAGTGACTTTCCTGAGTTTACTAATTAAATTTGCATAATCTCCATTAAAAACAAAATTATGTCTATTTTCATAATTAAAATGTCTGTTTCTATAGAGCACACTAAATTACAAAATTTCGTGTTAAACACGAATTAGCATCGAAATGCAACATTATGTGACAGAAATCTCGCTTACGTAATTCCCAAATACTGTTTATGGCAATTACGAAATTATGAATTTGGGACGTAGTGGTAAAATTCACATCCGTAATTATGGAAACACGAAACTACACAAATTTCGGGTCAACACTACCAATGGCTTTCCTCTTAGATAAGTATTTCTTTTTTGACCTAAGCTTCGGTTTGGGTATACTTAACCAGCCGGGCGGTATGGACGAGCTCAGCTCGTCCATCACCGCCGGAGGCTGCCGCTTAGGCCCCGCTGGTCCGATTTTCAACAAATAAAAAGCAGCACACGCAGCCGGCACTTTGCCAGCCGCGTGTGCTGCCTGATCGCCGCCGCAGCGCGGCGATCCGCCGCGTGCAGCGGCGAAAGAGGGTCCCCCCAGCCTCCTGAGCCCAGCGTAGCCGGAACACGAAAAGTTCCGGCCAGCGCTAAGGGCTGGATCGGAGGCGGCTGACGTCAGGACGTCGGCTGACGTCCATGACGTCACTCCGCTCGTCGCCATGGCGACGAGGTAAGCGAAACACGGAAGGCCGCTCATTGCGGCCTTCCGTGTTACTTCTGGCCGCCGGAGGCGATCAGAAGAACGCATCCGGAGCGCCCTCTAGTGGGCTTTCATGCATGGCTGCATGAAATAGTTTTTTTTTTATTAAAAAAAAAAAAACCCTCCCGCAGCCGCCCTGGTGATCTTAATAGAGCGCCAGGGTGGTTAAAAGTGTACCTGAGACAAGGGGAAACTAAAGTTTTATACATAACTGGGGCTTCCTCCAGGCCCCTCCACACAGATGACTCCCTCGCCGTGGTCTATAGCCTCTTAGATCCTCCCATGTCAGCTTCGTTCTCCGCGGTCAGTCAACGCAGCCGCAGTGAGGCGCGTCTCGCTCCCATGGCAGGGGGTGTTCTGTGCCTTATGCAGTAGTACTGCACGGTGCAGACTGCTCCTGTCGACGGGCACACAGCAATCCCAACTGGCCGCAGAGAATGCAGCTGCTACCAGGGGATCTAGGACGCTTGGGACCGCGGTGTAGGAGCCATCTGCATGGAGGGGCTGTATGGGGGGGGAGGGGAGAACCTTTTGTTCCCCTCATCTCAGGTTCACTTTAACCATTTTGTCTTATGGACATGACTGTCTAGTTCTAAAAGGCTGCTGCTCTGCGCGTTTGTGTGCGCCGGTGTGCTCCCATGCTGCTCCCCCCGGTAGCCTGGAGATCAATGAATGGGAACATTGTTCCCATTCATTGACTTAACTACCCGGTAGAAAAACCGACGGCTTCTTTTCAGAGGCCGCTGTCTTTTTGGAAAAAAAAAAAAATTGCGTCCTTGTAGTTCCTGTAAGCGAACGTGCTCGCTCATAGGATAGAAAAACAAAACAATTACTGTGGCCAAATAGTAAAAACTACATGCACATATTTGTTATTACAAAAAGACACAAATTCATTAAAAATTAACTGTTCATCTCCCTCACACAAGGAATACCCAAATAAAATTGTAACTAAAAAAATAAATAAAATACATAAAAAAACACACAAAAAAACAAAAAAAAAGTTACCTAAGGGTCTGAATTTTTTTTAATACACATGTGAAAAGGGTATACAACTAATATTTTTAAAAATGATAAGCTTGTAAATAGTGATGGACTCAAAAAAAATGCACCTTGATTTCCAAATAAAATATTGGCACCATACATTGTGATAGGGACATCATTTACAATACAATAATACAATAACATTTGTAAAGCGCTTTTCTCCCATAGTACTCAAAGCGCATATTTAAATGGTGTAATAATCAGGACACATGGGCAACTAAAATGTGGGTATTAATTATGGTAGCATGTATTTTAAAGCTATAATGGCTGAAAACTGAGAAATGATGATGATTTTTTGCATTTTTTCTTAATATTCCTGTTAAAATGCATTTAGAAAAAAAGAAGTCTTACCAAAATGTACCACTTGAAAGAAAGCCTAATTGGTGGTGGGAAAACAAGATATAGATCAATTCATTGTGATAGTTATTGGCGAATGAATGGGAGGTGAAAATTGCTCGGATGCATAAGGTGAAAAACGACTGAAGGTTGAAGTGGTTAAAGTGTACCAGAGACGAAGCACCCTCCGAGATAGAGATCTATCTATCAGTGGTAACATAATAGAAAACCCCTACCATGGTCTTGGTTTCATCCTGCACTGCTCAGCCTACTTGTTATCAGCCCTGATAAAATCTCTGACTGAGCATTCAGTTTGGCTTAGCTCAGGAATCATTATAGCCTAGTCTACCTTCTCTGATGTCTTTTCAAGCCCAAGCCTGCCCCCTTCTGGCTCCGCTTTCATGTTCTGTATAATTGCAGCATCACAGAGAGCTGTGATGAGATGGGAGGCTAATGTAAGGTTATACTGAAAAACTTTTTTTTTTTTAATCTATATTTGTTAGTCAGAGGTTTTTAGAAATGGTGATGTGTTTAAATCCAGACTGAAAACCCACCTGTTCAGTTTGGCATTTGCAGAAATATAACTTTTGTTGTGGGGATACTTCATCCTACTACCAATTACTGAATCTGAGAGAGCCTAAGCGCTTTGAGTCCTATGGGAGAAAATCGCTATTGAAATGTTATTGTATTGATTTCATTTTGCACACATCCCACGAAATAATATGCTTTTCTGATGAACTGTGTTTTGTGTGGAGTTATAGTAAACAAACCCCACAAAAAAACAGAACACCTAAGCGGCAAATACACCAGGTATAGTATTTACTTTGTAAAATCTGTTGGGGGATATGTTTATTTTCTGCCAAAGCATTCATCTCTGGTTTCCTTTAAGTCTTTCTTTGGGAGGACATAGCTGCCGATTGGTGTGGAACGGAAAGGGGGGGGGGGCGTAGGATGTATCAGCCAAAGGGAGCAGTGCAGATATTGTAGTGTGTAAAGCTTTGTCATACCCACACCATGATCTCCGGACAGGACAAGCGAGAACCCAATGGAGCGTCTGCAAAGAAGACTAGAGACACTGGAGAGGAAACAGCTAATGAGAGTACATCAGTGCTGCTCGTAATGGAAAAATCTACGCAATTACGGTTACGGCGTAGGAAATTATCTACGGTACATCACTGTAATTACGCGTAAACTTACGCAATTACGCGTAAGGATACCGTAATGAAGGCGCTTACACTACGATGTTACGCGTCGTGCCGTAATACCCATTAATGCGTATTTTTTGACGCATGCGGACGATATGTACGCAATAGCCGTCAATGTGACAGTTATTGCGTACATATCATTCGTATGCGTCAAAACGTACGCTTATACTGAAGGGCGGGAGAAGGTACTATTGGTTGCTTAGGATGTTGACTGATTGGCTACTCTTAGAAAATGGGAGATTTTACGTTAAAATTACGCATAAGTGTTCGTAAAATTACGCATGCCTAGCAATTACGGTAGACAGTGTAATTACGATACCACTTACGGTCTTACGCGTAATTACGCGTAAGACCGTAAGTTACGCGTAACGCTTACGCGTAAATTTACATTGAATTACGATGCGTAATTACGCTCATGCGTAATTTCGGCCCAGCACTGGAGTACATTATATGTGTTTTTAGGTACCTCCACTGACACCAGGAATATCGGGGGGGGGGGGGGGGGGGGAGAACAGCAACTGAATTTTAAAAGGGGAAGTTTTATAGGCTGGGACAAATGCTGCCTAATGTGTGGCAATGTTAAATAACAGAGAAGCAATAATAAGGCGACTAACCCATCCGATCGATAGGGCAATAGTAATAGCAAGAAAAACTAGAAAAGTAATCTACTTTTTAAAGAGGAACTCCAGTGAAAATAATGTAGTAAAAAAGTGCTTCATTTTTTCCCATAATTATGTATAAATGATTTAGTCAGTGTTTTCTCATTGTAAAATCTTTCCTCTCCCCGATTTACATTCTGACATGTATTACATGGTGACATTTTTACTGTGGGCAGGTTATGTAGCTGCTCCTAGCTGTTTTGGCTGTTAGAGATAGCTGAAAACAGCTAATTCCTGTCTGTGAACCTTGTTACATTGTAACAAACTGCCAAAAGTACCGCGGTACTCAGAGCTTCTTGTGGGAGGGGTTTCAGCACAAAATCAGTCATACAGCGCCCCCTGATGGTCTGTTTGTGAAAAGCATTATATTTCTTATGTAAGGGGGCATCAGCTACTGATTGGGATAAAGTTCAATTCTAGGTTGGAGTTTCTCTTTAAGTTTTACTGTTTTATTGTTTTTGCTCAATAACCCATTCATTGAAGTATGCCAGAGCTAAAATCTATTGACACTTTATCTCTTTCATGTGCTCAGAAGCCACTTCCTGCTAGGAAAGGTGTCAGAGATGCTGTAGTTACCTCTGCTGCGGGAAGCGGCAACGCCGCTTCCGTGTCTGATGTCACCTTGCCCGTAGCCGCATCCCCTCAAGTTCCTCTCCGCAGGCCGGGCATCTCTCCATTACATCACCATAGATTGACACGCACACGCAATAGGCGGCGTGATCTTTATGCACTGAGGAGGCGAGTCAGCTGACACCAGTCAGCTGACCATGGTCGCCGCCTCCACAATGCCGATTGGTCGGCTTGCTTTGGGCGGCTCGTTTGGATTAGCTGCATGTATTTAAACTCAGAGCTTTCAGTAGCTCATCATCTGTTGTTGCTGAAACTTTGCAGTGAAAGCTCTCAGACTTTAGTCAGATCCGTATGTGTTTGATCCGGCAGTACCCCGGGGATTCACACTTAGCTTAGGATTATTATTATTATCATTATGAACTTTGTCTGAACTCTTGACTATTCTCTGCCTTCCGATTCTGTACCTTTGCCAATCTGATTTGCTGCCGACTCTAGCCTGAACTTTGATTCTGATTTAGCCTCCTGTTTCTGCACCTTTGATCATCTGATCTGCTGCCGACCTCGGCCTGTTTTTTTACTACGATTTTGCCTGACTATTCTGTACCGCTGCTGACCGACCAGTTACCAACCTCGCTTGTACGACCACTCTGTCTAGTGATAGCCACAGGGCTTTCACTTAAGGTGTACTCCTGGTATTATTGTGCACCAATACACGTGTGATCACACTCTGAATAAAGTACTGACTACCGTTCTGATAGAGGACGTTTTGATCATCAGATACGCCACTTATCATTACAAAAGGGTTTTATAGTTGTATATTCTTATCAGTGAGGGTCACACTGTAGTCTGACCCAGTCCTGACTCAGACAGGGACTGACGCTTACTTACCTGGTGTTTACTCTTCCAGACAGACAAAGAAAAAAAAGGAACACAGTCTAGTTATTTGGGTGCTAGGCACTGTACATACACATGTCTATCTCATGTCACAAGTCACCTTGGGTATCCAAATAGGTCATAGCAATATGCAGTGATTGACCTGGTGTGGCGACATTTTTTGTTTCTTTTGAGGTTAATGCTGACCAATTATGTGTATTTTGGGGAGGGGGAACAATGGCCAATTATGAGTTTTTGGGTAACATGCTGCCTAATTAGGCGTTTTTGGAAGGTAAAGGCTGCCCAATTACGTGTTTTTCTTTTTTGTTGGGGGGGGGGGGGGGGGGGGGGGGAGGGCAGCAACACAGATTTTGTGCCTGACCTACAAATCTGTGCACAAGACCTGTCCAATCAAGATCTCTGAGCTCATCCACAGATATGCAACCCGCTGCCCCCTCTGTTACTTCAATGACCTCCGCTTGAGCTGCCTTTACCCTATGGAACTCCCTCCTCCCAACCCCCTCAGACAAGGCCTTAAAACCCATACTGTATCTTTAAGCTGGCCTATCCCTCCCTCTATCTTAACTCCCTTCGCTGAGCATCTACTTTTGCTACCTACCTTAGTGTACTCACAGGAGGAAAACACCTGCTGAATATTGAGTATTTGGTGGGGAAATTGCTGCATAATGATGTGTATTGGTTAAATTGTCTTAAATTCCTGTGCTGACTTCCCATGCCCCTGGTAGAGATATCTCAAACATCATATTTTGGGTTCGTGATTGGGGACTTCCACAAATGTATGGGAACCAGGCGAACCGCCATAGACTTCAATGGGCAGGTGAATTTTAAAACCAACAGGGACCCAACACCTGGACTGTGGCATGCCGGAGGGGGATCCATGGCAAAAGTCCCACCAATAATGATGGAGTTGACGCAGAGTCGGGTTTCAATCCCAAAGGGCAGAAATCACAGTACATTCCTACAAATAATGCACTGGAGTGGTACTGTGCCTGCAACCTAAAGAGAAACTGACTAAGAATTGAACTTTATCCCAATCAGTAGCTGATACCCTCTTTTACATGAGTAATCTATTCCTTTTCACAAACAGACCATCAGGGGGCGCTGTATGACTGACATTGTGGTGAAACCCCTCCCACAAGAAACAAGAAACGTACGTACTCCTGGCCGTATCCTGTCTGTGAATCTTGCTGCATTGTGGGAAATAGTTTACAGCTGTTTCCAACTGCCAAAAACCATGCAGCAGCTACATCACCTGCCAACAGTAAAAATGTTCACTGGAGTTCCACTTTAATGTTGCCACAATAGCAGTAGTGTGCACACAGCTCTGGGTGTCAGTGGGCTGTAACGTGTCACACAATAAAAAACAGGAGACCGATGTGCTAGCCTTCAAAAGGGCTGTTTGGGGTGCTTTCACAGCAAGTGAGGAACAATACAGGCCTAGCTGATGCTTTCCCTACCTATCTGCAGCAAGTCTGACCCTGCTCTCACTAACAGTCAGCAGCCAGCAGAGAATGAACCCAATATGGCTACCGCAACTACTTTTTAATAGGGGGCGGGGGTCCGGGAGGGGGTGATAGCCGATTGGCTGCCATATGTCTGCTGACTGAGGTAAGGGGTCAAAGTTTGGCTCCATGATGTATAGGGGGCAGGTCAAACACGCCATATGTTGGCATTTCACCGAGAATACGAACAGCGGAAACAGCCGGCGAACAGTTCGGGCCATCTCTAGTCCCTGGCAATGTATGCCAGGGAAGCGCGATGCATACCAGAAGATGTGGTACGTTGATTTGGTTACATCTCCTGGCAAGCATCCCGTGTCCCCAGCATGCTTTGCAACTGTCAGGGAAATCACTGCGGGGACCTATGGTTCTCTGTCACAGGGAGATAGAAAATAGAGGCCTCCATACAGTCAAGGGGGCAACTGAGTAGCCCCCTGTAGGTAAGCAAATGCCTGCTACGCCCTTAAAAGCCCACACAGTTCACAAACCTCCCTTAGGAGAGCCTCATTTAAGAAGTTTTTAAAAGTGTGTCCGTAGTTCCCTTTAGAAGGAGAACTGTAGTGAGAGGTATGTGGAGGCTGCCTTATTGATTTCCTTTTAAGCAATACCAGTTACCTGGCAACCCTGCTGAGCTATCTGCCTGCAGAATCACACCAGAAACAAGCAGCTAATCTTGTCAGATCTGACAAAAATGTCAGAAACACCTAATCTGCTGCATGCTTGTTCAGGGTCTAGGGCTAAAAGTATTAGAGGCAGAGGACATGCATGGCTGCCAGGCAACTGGTATTGCTTAACCACTTGCCGACCAGGGGAATTTTCACTGATCGGTGAAGCGTGGGCTCTACAGCCCGCAGCACCGATCAGCAGTGCAGCAGGGCGATCAGACTACCCCCCTTTTTTCCCCACTAGGGGGATGTCCTGCTGGGGGGGTCTGATCGCCGCCGGCCATTAGTGGGTAGCGGGGGGGGCTCCTCAAAGCCCCCCTCCGCAGCGTTTTGTGCGCTCCCTCCCTACCCTTACCTCCCTCTCCCTTCCTGGGCTGCGCAGGACGGATATCCGTCCTGCGCATTGTGGGATAGGCTTCAGCCTATCATATGCCGGTGATCCCCGGCCAATCAGAGGCCGGGGATCGCCGATTTGACTTACGGCGCTGCTGCGCAGCAGCGCCGTATCATGTAAACAGCGGGGATTTCTTCCCCGCCTGTTTACATTTTGCCGGCGAGCCGCTATCGGCGGCTCTCCGGCTGTTCACGGAGACACCCTCCGTGAACTGACATGGAAAGGCCGCTCGATCGAGCGGCCGTTTCCATGGTAACCCGCAGACGACCAGTTTACACCAATCGGCGTTAGCTGGTCGTCAAGAGGTTAACAGGAAACAAATATGGCAGCCTCTATGTACCTCACTACAGTTCTCCTTTAGGCTACTTGCACACTAAGACGTTGCGTTAGGTGCCACGTTAAGGTCGCATAACGTGCACCTAACGCGACGCCTGGTGCTCTTCTATATGGACGTCAGAGTGAGCCGCGTTGTGCAGCTCACTCTGGCGTCCGTGATGCGTACTCTTGTGCGCATGCGGCATCACGTGGTCCCGCCGGCCAATCACCGCACAGAGCGGCCGCTCCAGGAAGTAAACACTGCATGTCACAACGTGCAGTGAATATTAATTAGCCATGTGCCTGGCCGCTCTCCGCTCCTCCCCAACATGACTGCGCATGTGCAAACAGTCTAACGCGGCTTAAGCCGCTCTAACGCCGTAGCATGCTGCACTTTCGGGAGAACGTGCAGCGTTACATGTAACGCAACGTGGGCTGTGTGAACAGCCCACTTGTGTTACATTGCTGTGCGTTGGGGGAGCGTTACAGGCTGCACTAATGTGCGCCTGTAAAGTCCCTGTGTGGAAGCAGCCTTAAAGTATACATTGCCAGAAAAATAAAAACGCTTATGGCCAATATGGTTTTTGGTAATCCCAGAAATAGACTATGGTTCCATAACAGCGTGTACAGCATAAACGTTCCCCGTAAATATATATTTGTTACCACTTACCTTCCCTACAAAAGGCTTTAAACTCATTTCCTTCTTGCATATTTCACCATGTAAAAAGGAACCAAACACGCCATCATTCATATAATACAGAAACTTCCTCCTGTTCACTCCATCAGGGTCTGCAAACATGGACAGCCAATAATAGTGCTTTTAAGGGAATGCACAACGTTTTTAAATATACATTATGTTTAGTATTGAAAAAATAAAAAAAAAATATTATAAATAAGTTAGTGGAGTTAGTGGAAAATGACACTTTGTGAAAAAAAAAAATCAATTTTCGCTAACTTGTGACAAAAAATAAAATCTTCTATCAACTCCCTATACTACTAATGGGATACCTTGGGGTGTCTTTCTAAAATGGGGTCACTTGTGGGGTTCTTATACTGCCCTGGCATTTTAGGGGACCTAAACGTGAGGAGTAGTCTAGAAAGTTTGAAACCAAATGCCTCAAAATTCCCTGTGAAATCCTAAAGGTACTCATAGGACGTTGGGCCCCTTAGCGTACCTAGGCTGCAAAAAGTGTCACATGTGGTATCGCCGTACTCAGGGGAAGTATAATAATGTGTTTTGGGTTGTATGTTTACACATACCCATGCTGGGTGGGAGAAATATCTCTGTAAATGGACAATTGGGTGTAAAAAAAAAAAATCAAAAAATTGTCATTTAGAGAGATATTTCTCCCACCCAGCATGGGTATGTGTAAAAATACACCACAAAACACATTATACTACTTCTCCTGAGTATGGTGATACCACGTGTTACACTTTTTTTGCAGCCTAGGTGCGCTAAGGGGCCCAACGTCCTATTCACAGGTCATTTTGAGGCATTTGGTTTCTAGACTACTCCTCACGGTTTAAGACCCCTAAAATGCCAGGGCAGTATAGGAACCCCACAAGTGACCCCATTTTAGAAAGACACCCCAAGGTATTTCGTTAGGAGTATGGTGAGTTCGTAGAAGATTTTATTTTTTGTCACAAGTTAGTGGAAAATGACACTTTGTGAAAAAAAAACAATAAAAAATCAATTTCTGCTAACTTGTGACAAAAAATAAAATCTTCTATGAACACACCGTACTACTAACAGAATACCTTGGGGTGTCTTCTTTCTAAAATGGGGTCACTTGTGTGGGGTTCCTATACTGCACTGGCTCTGCTTCATTTAGTGTTCTCACATGACATGCTACTCCATAGCCATGGAGCGCTGTCACTTGTTTGAGGTCTGTTTGAAGAAATGTGTATACCATTCATGATTAGCAGCACTAGAAACAAATTATGTTTTTATTGTAAGACTAGCGGTAGTTATTCCCCACGAGGGCACTTCATCGCCATGAGGAAATGTAGTAGGGAATAATGTGTGCACATATTTATGCTGAAGCCATTCGCCTTCCTTTGCTGTACCTGTTTTGAATAGCATGTTGTGTAATTTTGTCCATATTTTGGAGCTCTGCACATCTATGCAAATAGCTAATTTGGGTACAGCCTCTGTCTGAAAGCACTGCCAATTTCTCCTGCTGAACACAATAGCATGCTGGCTGGTTGTGAGTCTGTGACGAACAAACTGTTCACCCTCCGCAGCTCCATTTCTCCCCAGATAGGACAGCAGTGCCACCTCGTCCCTTCTGCTGTTCAAGTCAGATGAAACACTGCTGCTCTCCTGCCTCCCCCCTCCTCACTCACTGTCAGACTCCTCACACAGCACAACAATCTGCTTTTCCCCAATGATGACCTCTTCACCTTGCTCTCCTCCCCCGCTTCTCCTCCTACTATGACTGCATGCTGTTAGTGTAAACACAGTACAAGCCTGCTTCCCATGTAATCTCTGCGCCCGATGCAA